>NC_085106.1:97700-105200 GCF_963422355.1 Corticium candelabrum
AATCTATATCAAATTGGCTAGTCATTGATCGCCGTATGGACTACACGGAAACATGTACCCCGCTGGGCTCACCTGCCGGGTTGGTGAGCGCCCAGATGGGGGTAAAGACCCCACTTGCCCATTATGGAGGGGCATAATGACACATTACAACAAAAATTGAAATAAATAATTAAAAATAATTACAACAAAAATTAAATAAAAACAAAATAATTACAACAAAATAAAAAATTAAAATAAAGCAACACAAATTAAAAAATTAAAAATTATTACAAAAAATAAAATAAAAAATAAAAATTAAATAAAAAATAAAAAATTGAATATCAAACACTTGTCTTCTTATTGATATCAGCTGTCCTGCTGATGGCAACATTGGCAAGAAACATGCTAAGAAGTTGGTGAAGTACAGCGACTTGCGAGTGGAGATAAGCCGCATGTGGCATTGTCGAACACTGGTGGTTCTGGTGGTCTTGGAAGCTTTGGGCACAGTGCACGCAGGTATTGCACGGTGGCTGGACATTATTCCAGGTCATCACAACCTGCAGCACTTACAGAAAACAGTGCTTCTGGAATCTACTCGGATCCTTCGTAAAGTCATGTCTTCTTTCTAGACAGCCGTGATGATCTAAGTACTTCTGAAGCAGGGTTTGCTTCCGGTACTTGTAATAGACTTTACAAACCAGACTGATCTGGTTGAGCACGACAATGAAAATTAGATAAAAAAATTAAACTAAATATTGAAATTTAAATAAACATTATTACAAACAAAAATTAAATGAAAATTAAACTAAATAAAAAATAGAAAATAATTACAATCAAAAATGAAATAAAAAATAAAAATTATTACAAAACAAAAATTAATAAAATAATAAAAATAATTAAAACAAAAATTAAAATTAAATTAAAAATTTTAAGTAAACAATTTTTGTGTCAAATTACCTGCACTTTGCTCCCTCAATTAGAGTGCAGTTGCCTGGATTACAGCATGGATCTACTGCCTTACAACTGTCTACATCACTTGATCCACAGTCACACTCTTCATCGCCTTCCACGACTCCATTACCACATTGTGGATCTGGATTTGCTACGAGAGTGTTGTTAGAAGGTGAATAGATGTGAAACATACAAAGAGCATAAACACAAAAATGACATTGACAAAAAAAGTGTACATACTGATAACATCCACTCTGCAGTTCAAACCTGCTACAAAGCATCCTCCTTTGGCGCTGATCACATCAGCCATAACAGGCTTGCTGCATGGAGAAAACTAATAGAAAACATTGCAATGTCAAGTAATAGAAGCAACACACACACGTACGCATGCATGCACGCATGCACGCGCACACACACACACACACACACACACACACACACACAGTGACACACACACACACACACACACACACACACACACAAAATTCACGATTCAATGTGACCAGCTTGCTAGCAAGAATATGTCTCTGGACTATTCCAACATAATAGATCAATTTACTTGCTGGTTGTTTGACTTAGATCCATCTGTTGCGCTGGCAAACATGATGTAGTTTCCATTCGAATCACCAAACTCACCAGGACTGCATTCTTCACTCGCTTCATCATGCTGAAACAAGAAAGTAAAAAAGATAAAGAAACCTACCACATCGATCCTCAACGTCAAGTTTCTACATACCTACATGTGTGTGTGCATATGTGTGTGTGTGTGTGTGCACGTGTGAGTGTGTGTGTGTGTGTGTGTGTGTGTGTGTGTGTGTGTGTGTGTGTGTGTGTGTGTGTGTGTGTGTGTGTGTGTGTGTGTGTGTTCTTACACACCATAACAATTGATTTATGTAAACAATACACACGTAACTTACCCATGAGCCAAAGTTGTGGCCAAGCTCATGCGTTGTTGTGATTGTTGAAACAGCACGAAGCACCTTGAATAATAAAACAAACAAGCAATGTCATTATTAACAAGGAACATAGTTAAGAGTAAAAACTGACCCTCCTTTGATAGTTAAATAAAGTCGTAAATCCTGTGTTCAGACTAAAATACAAAAATACACATTAAACTGTTAGTTAATATCAATAACAGAATATTGTATTGTGATGAGTTATCTGTGTACCTACGATCACCATAGCGAGTTGTGATTCTTTCTGTTTCGCACACACCACCAGAACCAGAACCTACCAACAAAAACTAATGTCACTGTGTTTGTGTGTGTGTGTGTGTGTGTGTGTGTGTGTGTGTGTGTGTGTGTGTGTGTGTGTGTGTGCTTGTCTGTGTGTGTGTGTGTGTGTTTGTCCATGTGTGTGTCCATGTGTGTGTGTGTGTGTGTGTTTGTCCATGTGTGTGCATGCGTGTGTGCCCGTGTATGTGTGTGTCTGTGCATCTGTGTGTCCATGTGTGTGTGTGTGTGTGTGTTTGTCCATGTGTGTGCACGTCTGTGTGTGTGCATGTCTGTGTGTGCATGTGAGACTTCAGTGCTCAAAATTACTGCCGGTCATCGGTCAATGGCCGATCATATTTGGATAATGACCGGTGATAGTTGCTAATTACCGGTCAAGGTGACCGGTCAACTTTTGTAGGTCATTAATTAGTGATGAGAAGAGCTATCCCAGCTCTATGAAGAGCCAATTAAGTGTATAGCTAGTCTACATAGCTATGTGATATTATATGTTAGCTATGTACATCATTTAGCACCATCTATTTAGTCTCTGTTCATGTGTTGGCCTCTGAATTTGTACTCTACAATCTATAGCACCGCCCAACTTTTACCTTATTTGTCAGGCCTCAATCATGTCTGCATGAGAGGGACAGCCCTGCATGTTTATCTAAGTCTTGTGAGAGGACCGTTTAGCTATTGTTGTGTTACTATGAAATGCCATAACATCTCTCGTGAATTATGATACAATCAGTTAAGTGGTCATGCTGTGTAAAGATTTGCTATGGTACATGGAACATGAGTACTTAATGACGTTAATTATGGTATACTAACATCTGTTGAAACTTCCGCGTTGCTTTTTGCCTTTCAATTCATTGTTAGAGCGTTATGTCTCTGGACCCAGTTGCGCAGTTTCTTTACCCAAATGATGCTCCGGTGACCCATAAGCCTGTGTGTGTGGGAGCTGATGGCAATTGCTTTTTTCGGGCTGTTGCAATGTCCTTGACAGGAAAGGAAGAAAATCACAAGCAACTCCGTCAGCAAGTTGCAGAACAGCTCTGCAACAAGCCACAGGCAATTGCAGCTGCTTTGATTGAAAAATCTTCGTCTTGTCCAGGTGTGAATCCTTCTTCACTCATTGCCACGTTTCTTTCTGATGAGAGTTACAGCGTGTTCAAAGCCGCAAAGGAAGTGGGAAAGGGCACTGAGGACAGTCTAGCTTTAGCTGTGGTGAAGGAGGGCAATGAGACAAAGAAATTTGGAAGTTGGTGTGGGATGGTGCAAGTCTATGGTGCAGCTGCAGCAATTGGTTGTTCCATCAACATGCACTACCCTGAGGTTAACCAACGTATCCGCCCCTTTATGAATACCATTGTACAACCTTTGGAATCTGCAACAAGTCAAAATAATGATATTCATATCATGTGGTCTAGCACAACTCAGCCAGCAACTCTTAAGGGAAATGTTCAACTCAATCACTTTGTGCCTTTGCTACCCAGATCAGCCACTAATCTCAGTTACCATGCCGAAAGTGACATTCCTGCCTCTGATTGCTGTGATGAGTCTGACTCTGACAAACTTGAATCTACCTTTGGCTTCAGTGATGATGAGAATGCCAGTGAATTTGTTGTAATGAAAACCCTTAGAAAATCAAGAAAGTCAAAGAGAATTGAACCAAAGTCATGGTCATTGTCTGGATTCCAACCTAAGAGCCCAAGGGTTTGTGCAATACCTTCGAACATGGATATTACAGTAGAAACTATGCATGAAGATTCTGGCATACCTGTTGACTCACACCACACTGCAGCCCAAGAAAGTCAAAATGGTGACAAGCCGGCATATGGCAATGCTTCTCGCACAACTCAACGTGCTATGGCTGCCACTGCTACTAAGCCAAAGGGTTCTGAAAGCAAGTCTTCCAAGATCAAGCAAACTCTTGATTCCTGGTTATTAAGTAACAAGAACAAACATGTACAGAAAGACCAAAGGGAGATTACAAATAGTCATCCGATTACAACCATTCCAGAGCTTGCAAAAACACCAGTACGTCAAAATGTGTCATCAACCACATGCAGACGTCATATATCAAAAGAAACATTTATGGGGTGGAAAAGAAGTCATGAAGCTGATTATCAAACTATGTCATGGCTTAAATGTGAAGTGATGAAAGATAATCCTTCAATGGTTGATATTTTGTGGTGTGAGGTGTGTCGAACATACCAATCTAAGGTATGTGGCACTAAGCATTTCTCCAGAACGTGGATTGATGGGTCAAGAAATCACAGAACCAACAATGTCATTGATCATGCTGGGAGTGCTCAGCATCAAGCTGCAATGTCCTACAAGCGAAAAGAAACAGCAAGAGAGAGGAGAGAGCCAGTGACGGATTACAGTGAGATTGCCAGAAGTTTTAAGATGAAGCTGGAGACCAAAGCAAGGATGATGAAGAAATTTGAAATATGTTATTTTCTGGCAAAAGAAAACTTTCCATTTGTAAAATATCCATCTATCTGTGCTCTTGAAAAACGACATGGTGTTGAGCTGGGAGAGGCATATTCAACTGATGTAGCAGCTAGTCACTTTGTGCATTATATTGCTGAAAGTCAGCGACAGCATTTCAAACAAACAGTGGCAGCACCTTTCTTCAGCATCTTGATGGATAGTTCAGCTGACAAAGGAAAAGTGGAGAATGAGTTGTTTGCAATCATCTATTCTGAGAGTGATCACACCTCTGAAAAGCTAATAACTCGAAGTCGATACTTCAAAGTACTGGAACCGTCTAAGGCTGATTCTGCTGGACTCTTCGATTGCCTACAAGAAGCTCTGAAAGATATGGGTATAAGAGATTTGATGAATCCAGAAAATGTGCTGCAAGTCAAAAATTTGCCAATTCTTGTTGGTGTGGGAACTGATGGTGCTGCTGTAAACATCTCAGAGATACGTGGACTAAAAGCAAAAGTTCAGAATGTTCTGCCATGGATTTTCTGGATGTGGTGTTTTGCCCATCGACTAGAACTGGCAAGCAGAGACGCTCTCTCCAATCCAGTATTTAAAGAAATAGATGAAATGCTTCTTAGGATCTATTATCTTTACAACAAGTCTCCCAAGAAATGTAGGGAACTGAGGGCTATTGTGAACGATTTGAAAGAAGTATACAATTTTCCAAGGGGTGGCAACCTACCAGTGAGAGCATCAGGAAGCAGATGGATTGTTCATAAGCGAAGAGCACTCCACAGAGTTCTCGATAGGTATGGGGCTTACATGAACCACCTAGCAAGCCTCTGTGAAGATGCTAGTCTTAGAAGCCCTGATCGGCAGCGTCTAAAAGGTTATTTGACAAAGTGGACTCATGCAAAAATAATTCTGTCCTGTGCCCATTACATAGATATTTTAGATCCCGCCGCTAGTCTGAGCTTGTCTTTACAGGAAGATGATCTTGATATCATTAAGGCAATTCAATCAGTACTCAAAAGTCACCGAGCCATGGAACAGTTGAAAGAAACTCCCTTAACCAATTGGTTTGCAAGCAGATGTGTCATGGACAATCTAATAGAAAGTGCAGATGGCAAAATGACGTATCAAGGAATTGAATTACATCACTTCAATGATGTTGTTGTGAACAGCTGCAGACAGTAAGCTTTAAGTGATCTGAGAAGATTGGATGATGAATTGAAGGAAAGACTTTCATGGTCAGACACAAAACTTATGAGGGCTATTATGGTTTTCTTGGACACACAAGCCTGGTACTCACACAAAACCGATGAGTCTTTCTCTCATCAGCTTACAGAGGCTGTTTCAATGCTAGTTGAGAATTTCCAAGCTCCTCTCGAGGCCAAGGCTACTGATCTAGCAGCAATTCAGGAAGAAGCCAAGGAGATGCTTGACTATGCACATCAATATCTTCGAGTGGACAGAGATGGGTATCAACATGTTTGGTACCGCTTGGCGTTTGGACCTGACTGCACGCAATTTAGGAATTTAGTTGCTATTGCACAGCTCCTTTTCAGCTTACCGTTTAGTACTGCAAAAGTAGAACGCCTTTTCTCCCGCTTAAAACTTATTAAAACTGATCGTAGAACAAGTCTTAGTCAGGAGACGTTATCTGATCTGCTAGAGGTCAGTGTTGAGGGAACTGAACTTGAAAATTTTGATTCAAGCGCTGCTGTACAGTTATGGTGGTCAGACTGTTCAAGAACTCGTCATGAAAGTCATCCCAAAAAAATAAAAATTGAATGCAGCAGCGAGACCATTCATCAACAAGAAGACACTTCAGCGATCAATGATACAACTGAAACAATATGTGAGGCAGAGCAGTCGGTATCTCTGGATGATTGGGACTCTTGGATCTTGAATGATGAGTGAAATATGGTCACAGTACCACAACTTGCATCGTCACACTACCACAACTTGCATCGTCACATGCACTAGCACAACTTGCATGATGTCAGAATAGCATCTCAGATCTGTAGTAACTAGTTATGTTCGAACAAATATGCTTATAGTGTGGTGTTAGAGTAAATTGCTTAATTTGATGTAAAACTGTAACATTATAAAGGAAAGCAGTTCACAGTTTGCTATGTTTTGTTAGTTACTGCAATTTTAGGTGCTTTCATGTTGTAAACTAATGCCTACTTCCTTAGTAATATGTGTATTCAACTGACTCTTGTTTCTTGGTTTATGATTGCTAATTAAATTAGAGATTACTAATTTTTGATTACTAACTGCTTTTGATTACTAATTAAATTAGACAACCGGTAAAAAATTTGAATGACCGGCTAACTTCTGGCATTACTGGCCATACGGCCGACTAACTTTGAAAACTAATTTTGAGCACTGCATGTCTGTCTGTGTGTGCATGTGTGTGTGTGTGTGTGCGTGTGTGTGTGTGTGTGTTTGTCCATGTGTGTGTGTGTGTGTGTGTGTGTGTGTGTGTGTGTGTGTGTGTGTGTGTGCATGTGCATGTCATCAGTGCTACACACATACTTGTATCACCAACCCACGCAAGTCCAATAACACCTACACCACAACAGCCCACCTCACACACCAAATCATCATCTAGAACTTTCAACACCAAATACCATTCTGAAAGTCTTTGTAAGCAAACAAATGAGCAAGACAAAAATCACGAAAATCCTACAAGTCAATCACACATTTATACAGCAATCACAGCCACTCGTGTATTATGCTTCCCACCAGCTCTGAAAAAGTGTCAAGAAATTCATCAACTTGGAAGTTTCCGTCAAATGGATTATCTTCAGTCGTATATATCTAACATCACATAAACACGTGAAATGAAACAGCTTGGGTGGTCCTTTTTCACACACACACACTTTATTTATTTATCTATTTTTTTATTATTTAT
>NC_085106.1:107700-110200 GCF_963422355.1 Corticium candelabrum
TTCTGATGCCAGTAACCAACACCGAGCGACTCTCAGATTAGTCGGATGTGGTGAGATCTCAAGAGCTGGTAAATTGCTGGTGAGTCAGGGCCTGGCTCCAGTTTCAGCGGAGGTCGCTGATAACTAGCTTCCAAACATCCACCTAGAGTAAAGGCGATTCCAACACTATCCAAATTCTGTGAGCCAATCACCCTATCTAGGTCTGCATTTTTTGCTACTGTGGCAAAACTTCCAAGAGGATCTGGCTGTGGGCCTTCTGGGTGGAAATATGAACATCTAGAAGTTTTGTCCGATAATTCTGTGATTGCTGACAGCTTTGTCTCTGTATGTGACTTGATCGCCAAGGGGTCTTTTCCTTCAAGTGTCAGTGGATTGTTATCTGGATCAAAACTTATAGCTTTGCCCAAGACTGGAGGAGATGTTAGGCCTATAGCCATAGGCGAGTGCTTACGTCGTGTTACAGCCAAAGTGATCTGTAGACAGAAAAAGGAATCTTTTGCCACTTATTTTGAGCCTATTCAACATGGAGTGGCTGTTGAGGGAGGAACAGAGCGCCTTGTTCATCACGTGAACTTGCTTTTAGAATCCCATGATGATTGGGTTCTCCTAAAATCCGACATCAAAAATGCGTTAATTCCATTGAAAGAGCTTCATTACTGCCAATGGTTGAAAAGTCATGTCCTGATATCTTTGAGCATGTACAAGGGATGTACTCAGAATACAGTCCTCTTGTTTTTCAACAGGGAAGTGAATCCTTTTTGCTGTCATCTCAAGAAGGTGTTCAGCAAGGGGATCCCCTTGGTCCTTTTCTTTTTTTCTCTCACTATCCATCCTTTACTTCTTGAGCTTCAAGAGAGACACTCTTCACTTCAACTGTTAGCCTACTTAGATGACGTGTTTCTTCTTGGTTCACTGGAAGATGTTTTGCAGCCGTTGATGACTTGAGAGATCAGTTGTCTGAAGTTGGCCTGTCAGTAGCCATGAACAAATGTGAAATCTATAGCAGGGGTAGGTTTGCTATGTGCAATTCTCATGAGTCGATTCATGTGTCTTCCTCTGGAACAAAGATTCTTGGTATGCAAATTGGTCAACCTGAATATGTCAAGAGTTCATGCTCTGACATTGCTTTGGATGGGCAGTCTCTGTGTGACCAAGTTGTGGCCTTGAATGAGCCACAAAGTGGAATGTTGCTGCTACGGTTTTGTCGTGTGACACGTTTGAATTACCTTGGGAGAACAGTTGCTCCTAGTTTGATGCAGTCTGCTGCTTTGCAACACAATGAAATAACAAGGTCCACTTTTCAGCAACTGATCAAGTGTTCTGTTCTTAATGACCAACAGTGGCTGCAAGCAACTTTACCAATAAGGTTTGGTGGTTTTGGCATGCTACCTGCGCAATCTATCAGTTCTATTTCCTTTGTATCCTCTTGGGCTCGAAGTCTGGTTGATCTTCCTCATAGTTTTCCAGCTCTGGAGAGCTTGATTAATGGAGTCCTGTGTCCTAAGGATGTAACTGTCGGTGGTTCGATTGCTCATGAATTGCAGCTTTCTTTACCAGTAAATAAGGCTTTGGAAGATCTCCTTACCAATCCTAAAAAGTTGCAACACAAACTATCTCAAGAACATTTCAAACAAATGATGTCTTCAATTCAAGAAAATTCCCAGTCTTGTCATGAGGCTTCTCGTTTCAGGTCACTGCAAGGTAAAGGAGCTGGGACCTGGCTGGATTCTATTCCAACCTCAACAAAGTTTGCACTGAACGCTGCCGACTTCTGTCTTGCAACTCGTATGAGGTTGGGGTGTGACATGCCCCTTGCTGCAGCTCTTGATAGTTGTGAGTGCGGTCAATCGCTGGATAGTAAAGGATATCATTTACTGACATGCAAACACGGAGATGGACCTATGTGGACACACGGTTCCATTGTAAACGTGTGGGCAAATTGTTTGAGTGATCTCCACATTACTCACAAAATGGAGCCTAGGGACCTTTATGATGGCAACCATTGTCGACCAGATATTGTGTATTTCAACCCTCAATCTGGCACTGACGTTGAATTGGATATTTCGCTTGCCCATTCTTGGAATGGTGACATCCTATCACTCGCTTCCAAGGAAGATGGTGCAGCTGCAGCTAGAAGAGAGCAGCAGAAAGTGACAAAATATGGTCAGCAGTTTGACATTTTGGGAATTCTTCAACATGTATACCTGTTGTGTTTGAACATTTTGGTCGTTGGGGTGGAAGAGCTCAGAGTCTATTACGTGATCTATCAACCCTTTCAGTCAACGAAGATGGACAGAACAACAGCACTGACTTCATTGTATACTGACGGTGCTGTATTTCCGTTGCGTTGCAACGATGTAATGCAAGAGTAATTACTAGAAAACTTTCGAGACTTGCTCAGTGTAACTCATGTAATTTTGAGTCTTACTCATTTCAGTTATTTAGGCGTTAGCAGTTAGTTTTAGCATAGGGCCTGCGGGCTTGCTTGTTTGTTTTACAG
>NC_085106.1:115200-167700 GCF_963422355.1 Corticium candelabrum
ATAATACACATTAATTAATAATACACATTAAATAATGATAATTCACTCAAAGTCCCGGATGTTACACGCCCAACTCGACATCTCACCGATCGTTTCATTCTTTAGCTGGTTCTCGACAAAATCGTAGTGCGAATCAAATTTTTTGTCGATGCCACTCCTCACGTCATTTTCCTACACAACGACTGGTGACCGCCTCTAGCGTACTACAGACTAGTTAGCGCGCGCATCTCACGTCAGCGATCTTCTGCTTCAGTCGCTCTATTTCCTGTTTCGCTTGCTCCCGTTTCTTCATGAGATTAACTGCTCGAGCTCCCTCGGCTGCTGCTCCTTTGTAATGCGCCATGACTTGCAAATCAATATTTGACAATTACGCATGCGCATTGTGTAAACTTAATCACGTGATAAATTTAATAAATCACGTGAGACTTGAGTAGGCCATGACTGCTACTTTTGTAACACTCCTAAGCTTGTTGGCAACGGCTACAATTGCTACTGGCAATGAGAATGATCACGAATGTTGCATATGGCACAGACAGAGACACATCATTGCAGCCAAAGAGGTTTGCTACTCTGTAACAACTTTAATTAATATAAACAATAACTTATTTGTTGTTACTACAACATCCTAGGTTTCAATTTTATGTAATATTATGTAATATATTTTATGTTTTTAAGTATTTATATAATATATACTTAATGTATATATATATGTATAATATATATATATATATATATATATATATACATCTAATTGCATTTTGATAGATTCGTCGTTACATTTATGCGGCAACTAACCATTGGCTTCAGTTTATCAATGGCAATGAACATGATCTAAAGTCCGCTGCGTTTCCACAAACACAGCAACTTGTTGTTGTCATGACAACATCAGATCCAGCAATCACGTGATTTAGTGCATCTAACACAAATACAGGTTTTAAATATTATTGATAAATAAAATTGTTTAGTGAATTTTATGATGGAGATGTCTCTACACTTGAAGATCTCAAGCCTGAGAGTTATTACCTATTGACAACAGAGAAGGCAGGATCACGACGTCTTCTCATTGCTGGAGCTGATGACGTTGGTGTGTTGTATGGAGCTTACGCTTTGGCTGAAAAATTTGGAGTTTACTTTCGACTTTATGGTACGTAGGTGTTGGTTTTGTATTTGTATGCGCATTAGTTGTTGAGTTATCTTTTGTATTGATGAGATTTTTTGTGTTTGTATGGTAGGAGACATTGTTCCTGATGCATCGCTGAGAGTAGCTGGGAAGTTTGTGTTGCCGGATGTGAATGAAGTAGGACAACCAGAATTTGAGATACGAGGACTGCAACCATTCCATGACTTTGTAAGAAGTGGTGTGTGTGTGTGTGTGTGTGTGTGTGTGTGTGTGTGTGTGTGTGTGTGTGTGTGTGTGTGTGTGTGTGTGTGTGTGTGTGTGCATCCATGTACTTACCTTGCTCCTTGCTTGCTTGTCTTTCTACTTTTGTGTCTGTCTGTTCGTCCATTTGTCTGTCTGTCTGTCTGTCTGTCTGTCTGTCTCAATACATGTATTTTCTATTTAAATCAAACGTTTACATCATGGTCAACGTACCTAACACAACAAGACCATTATGGTCCTGAAGCATGCAAAATTACACTGTGCAAACTACAGTTTGGCGATTTAATTTAGCTATGTTAATGAGTTAGTTTGAGACGACGTTTGCATTGCAACATTGTAGAGTCACTGAAATAATTGATCGCCACTTGGTCTTGAAGTCGGTCTCATTTCATCTGTCTGTCTGTCAAATAACATTTATTTCAAACATACATCTATAATACAATGCTAGCAAGGTAACTATATAAAGTTCTGTAACTAGACAGACAGTCTGTCTGTCTGTCTGTCTGTCTAGCTGTTTATTTGTCTGTTTATGTGTTTGTGTACTTTCTTTTTTTTCATAGCCTGAAGGCCCAGATTGGTGGGGAGAAGATGAATACAAAGCCATCATATCTCAAATCAGGTTAGGCAGACATACTTAATTCACACCACACACACACACACACACACACACACACACACACACACACACACACACACACACACACACACACACACATGCACGCACACACATGCACGCACACACACACACACACACACACACACACACACACACACACACACACACACACACACACACACACACACACACACACAACCACTGCAAATAACTTCACATATTTTAGCAAACAGAAAATGAACTTCATTGGACTCCACACATACCCCTACAGCCCCACACCAGGAACAGGAAGAGACGAGCCAACCGTTTGGGTCGGCCTCACCGTGAGCAAGAAATCCAACAGCAATAACAATTTCCTAAAGACTGCAATTACGTTTTGTGTGACAGGATGATTTGAATGGTGATGGGACTGTGAAGAAGAGTTATCCCTCAAGTTATGCCAACACACTTCGTAACCAGTGGGGATACACAAGCTTGTCAACTAGAAACTACTCGTATGGATCCAGACAGCTGTATGAGATGGACTGCTATGGCAGTAGTGTTCAGCTTGGAAACTGCCCTTATCCAACCAATATGAGTGGCAATAATCAAGTGTTTGATGAAACTGGGAGAATGTTGAAGGCATCGTTTGAGCATGCTCATACAGTGGGAGTTAAGACTTGTATTGGTAGCGAGACGCCACTTAGTAAGCCAGCATCTACGATAGCGCCCTTGAACTTGTACTATAGTAAGACAAGACAAGACAACTTTCTTACAACAACACAGGTCAGCAGGTTTGAGTAAACTCATCTCTAAACTTTGTCTGTTTGTCTGTCTGTCTGTCTGTCATTTATTTCTTACATCAAACTATGATACAATTCTACAAAGAACTACAGTAATACAACTAGACTAATGTTCATTGAAAGCTAACATTACAGCAAACTAAAACCCTTATATATAACTAAGACTAATGAGAGAAAAAATTGGGTGCTGAGAGAGTCAGGCCTCTCAGACCCACCGCACAACATGCTAAGTTTCTTAGATATGACTTGAACATTACCCTTCTGTAATTGTACAGAGAATTTTTTCTCCAAAAATCTAAAAATTCCACAGCATTAGGTCTTCCTGCTTCATCTGATGAAAAGGCTGCCAATTTCTGCAAAACTTTTCTCGCCTCTTCTCCCCATGATCCAAAATGTCTGTCTGTCTGTCAATACATATATTTTTCATAAATGAAGTATAGCACCAAAGCAATATCTAATCTACGTGTCCATTAGATCTAGTACATACATGAAAACTGGTTAAACTACAAATGCACACTATATACACACTAAATACACATACACATTATGACTAGACGAAAGGGACCTATGGTCACAGTCTCTAAATGTTTATGACTGTCCATTGAGAGCTGAAGTCTTCCTGCAGCTGTACTCATTGAGGAGAAATGAGAACTTCTTTGTAAGGGTCTTGCTATTGCATTTTTGGAGTTGGACGGCAAATCTCTTCCTCTAATAGTCCAAGGAGTTTGGAGCATTTGGTTTGCTCTCCTCATTGACTGTCTGTCTGTCTGTCTGTCGTACTGCAGCAAGTGATGTAAGTAGTGACGTTTGATGACAATAAAACAAATCTGTCTGTCTGTCTGTCTGTCTGTCTGTCTGTACAGTCTTGCAACTATCGAGTGATATTTAAGAAGTTGTCTAAGTGCAACATTGATGACTTTACATATGATAGAGACATTCAACGTTTTGTTTATTGACTGTTATTGTTTTGCATAAAATTAGTGCTTGTCATCGGTAGAGTAAGAGTTTAAATAAAGAGTTCAAATAATACAATCTGCCTGTCTGTCTGTCTGTCTGTCTGTCTGTCTGTCTGTCATATATTTTTTATATTTAAATTAGGATACAATAGCAAATGGCTAACTATGTTTGTCCTATGACAATAAAAGCAAGAGAAAACAACTAACAACTAAATACAATATATATTTAACTACTAATTGGTTAAAAGGAATCATGTGATCCCTTTTCTATAGAACATCTACGAGTCTGGGCACTTGGCCTGTTCCGACAAGGCATTACTGATTTTCTTCAGAAGTACATTGGCATTGCAACGTTGCAATCGAATGGCAATTCTTTGACGCCAATAGTCTTTAAACTCTGCCCTGTTTGATTTTCCAAAGTCATCCTTTGATTGTTTTGACAAGTCATCTAAGTAGGTCTCTGCCTTCTTGCCCCATCTTCCAAAATGTTCCAAGACTAGTGGAACTACTCTCACAAACAACCTACCAGGATGTTTTTGTTTTTCATAGCGAGCCAACTTCCTGTCTTCCCTTCTAGCAGCGGCTGCTTCCTCCATAGTGGCTGACATTGGAAATATGTCTGAACTTCACGGATGAGCAAGTGCTATATCAAACTCTACGTTGGAACCAATATCAGTATCAAAAACAACAATGTCTGGGCGGCTGTCAGATGTAGCATATCTATGTTTTAGCTCTTTTTTGTGTTGAAGTTTGAGATCGTTTAGACACTCTGACCACACAGACATGATCAAGTCATGTGACCACACAAGACCACGCCCTGTTTTGTCTGTCTGTCTGTCTGTCTGTCAATACATATATTTTCAAACATTGAACTATTATACACCATCTAAGCAAAGCAACTAAATACTACCCAAGCCAATAGGGCTTGGTTCTACCTACAACTATTTATGTTTACGTTGCTGTCTCTTGAAACAATCTTCTTTATTTTTCTGTCTGTCTGTCTGTCTTTTTGTCTGTTTGTTTGTCTGTCTGTCCTTCTGTCCATCTGTCTGTCTGTATCTATGTCTGTCTGTCTGTTTGTTTGTCTGTCTGTCTGTCTGTCTATCTACGTATGTATGCATGTCTTTTTGTCTGTTTATAGTTATTGTTTCTCTTTCTCAGTGTGCAGAATGTGAGAACTTGTACGAGTTTGTTCGTATTGAGGGATATGTTTACACTTCACCATTTCCTCAATCTATACCACTAAGCACCTACTACAATGGTCAACTACAGGACAATGTACTTAGCCCAACATCACCAGGACAAGGTCTAGATCTCTATAAATAGCTATCCACACCACAAGCACACAAAACCAATAATTATTTGTAAAACACATACATAATGAAATGCAATAAATTAGTAGTTAATATTAATTTACTAATTTAAGTATTATTAATATTAATAAATAATTAATTGTTTTATCAGTAAATCATTTGCTTTCTTGAAGGTTATGGGTTTGTGAGGATTGAAGGTTATGCATTTCCACTGAACATTTCATTACAAGGAAACGTAACCAAGTTGTCTACGTACTATAATGCTGGTGTAAGAAATTGATACAATATTAATGGTTAATTAATTTATTAGTATTTATGTGTGTTGTTGTGTTGTTGTGGCTGATGGTGATTGGTTGCTTATATAATATATTTGTATATAATAATATAATGTATTAATATAGTATATTATATTATATATTAATTAATATATAATATTATAATATATTATATAATGTATAATTAATATAATACATTATATAATATATTAACTAATATATTATATATAATATATAAATAATATAATACATTATATAATATATTAACTAATATACTGGTTGCAGATTCATGATCATCTTTCTGTTTCAAGTTTGGAGGGTGTGGAATATGCTCGAGATCATGGGTATGTGTGTGATGTAGATTGTTAGTGTGTTGTGGTGCTTAGTTGGTCTGTTTGTGTATGTGACAATCACAGGTACACTTTGATTGGTAGTGTTGCCGCTGTGTATGTGAATGCCAGTGTTGCTACAACACAGGATTATTATGAGGTGAATTTGCAACATAGACACACACACACACACACACACACACACACACACACACACACACACACACACGTGCACACACACACACAATCTATCAACACTAACAACAGCCATATCATCAAAATACAAAATCTATTAATTATGTATATTATCTTTTGCCTTTCTGCCAAAGGGTATATTCACACGGATCCAACGACTAGAAATTCCATTAGACTACTACTGGATATGGACGCCCGAAGGCTGGGAAGGCGGCCATACAAATGCAAAGTAAACTCAAAATACATTCTTTCTATACATACACTAATATTTCAATACACGTTAGTGATGCCGTGTTTCACGAGGCTGTGAGTGACCTTACGGCAGCTGCTCAAGCCAGCGATGCAGTGAAAGCATCATTCAAGCTTGGTAGGGTATAGAGACTGCTGTACTGGTTTGCTATTGTTTTTAGTTCTCATTTTGTGTGTTTTGTTTTCAGCGACTTGTGGGTGGGTCGTCGGTCCTCTTCCTGATAGAAGCCTATTTGATAAAGTGGGTAGACAACTGACCATCTGATGCCTCAATATGGTTGATTGTTGATTTGTTGGAAGGTCCTTCCTTCTCAATATTCTGCTATTACTTCGATTGATATGGCTGTAGGGAATACTGCAGTTGATCCAGCATATGTGAACATTACGAAGCACGACAAGTGGGCTATTCCTTGGATGGAGGACGATCCTGGACTAACGGCTCCTCAACTTTGGATCAATCGTACGTTGCAGCACATGGAAGATGCTAAGAAATATCAATGCCAGGGACTACTGGGAATACATTGTGAGTACAGTACATGCTGGCATACATGCATGTATGTTGGTTGATATGTGAGATGAGAGGGTAGTAGGCAGGTGGTGTGGTGGTGTGTGTCTGTGTGTGTGTGTGTGTGTGTGTGTGTGTGTGTGTGTGTGTGTGTGTTTGTGTGTGTGTGTGTGTGTGTGTGTGTGTGTGTGTGTGTGTGTGTGTGTCACTGTGTGTGTGTGTGTGTGTGTGTGTGTGTGTGTCACTGTGTGTGTGTGTGTGTCACTGTGTGTGTGTGTGTGTTTATGTGTGTGTGTGTGTGTGTGTGTGTGTGTGTGTGCATGTGTGCGTGCGTGCATGCATGTGATGTGTCACTGTGTGTGTGTGTGTGTGTGTGTGTGTGTGTGTGTGTGTGTGTGTGTGTGTCACTGTGTGTGTGCACGTGTGTGTGTGTGTGTGTGTGTGTGTGTGTGTCACTGTGTGTGTGTGTGTGTGTGTGTGTGTGTGTGTGTGTGTGTGTGTGTGTGTGTGTCACTGTGTGTGTGTGTGTGTGTGTGTGTGTGTGTGTATGAGCAGCTACAGGTATAGATAAGCAAATAGTTGAATGATTGCAATGCGGTTGCTGGACTGTAGGGCGTACAACTCAAACATCTCCCCAAATAGCAGCAATGGCACAGGTGGTTCGTTGCAATTGTTTCACATTGTACTATCATTACTGACACATCAATGCATATCTACACATAAAATCAGAAATCGTGGAATTCCAATCTAACAAGCGAAGTATTCTGGCTATCTTGGTCAATGCAAGAGTTTGGCATTTCTGACGCTTCATCTGTGTTCACAAAAATTGAGAGCTTTAACTTGCCTCGTCCAGTCACATGGTCTGGTGGTCCAGGAGCCCTACACCCAGACAGTGGCCAGGTTGGTGTATATCATCATCATTACACTGTCATAATCACACAACAGCAAGACACCATCCAGCAAATAATGGTCATACATTAATTTGGTTTTAGTGTATGTGGGATGCAAAGTATGCATTTGTGGATGAGCTGAGTAGCATGAGAAGCAAAGTACAAGGACAAGCAAGCATAGACAGGTGTGCATGCATGTATACATCAGTTAACTAACACACTTTGTTGGTTGCAATGTTTTGTGTATATTTAATAATTCGATTTAAGGTTTGATTATTGGCTCAACACGTTTAAATACATGCAAGCAATTAGCAGGACGGAATGTGTGTGGGCTGAGGTAAAGTCTCATGTTTGATGGTCACATGACAGTTTAGTTAATATGATTTTATCTATTGTAGTACAACACTGTGATCCAGCAAATCAACAATGAAAAAGATGTAAAGCAAAAGCAGTTGATTGCCAAGCAGAAAGCTTTACCCATTCGAATTCAACTTGTTCAGAATGCAACTGATATGATGACATATTTACTCCAGGTATGATCGTCAAAAAAGTATATACAAATTCACAATATATATATATATATATATATATATATATATATATATATATATATGTATGTATGTATGTATGGATGGATATATTAGATATTTTAGCTAATTAAATACATTAGATATTTAGCTGATTAAATATATTAGATATTTAGCTGAGTAAATATATATATACATATATATACAGATATATATATATATATATATATATATATATATATATTACATACATGAACGTTCCCCACTCCAACATCCCCAACAACTCAAGTATGCATATCCCAACTACGTACATCCTCTATCTCTAAATTCAAATGTTGTAAAACCAATCTAGGATTATATGACCATACTTTCACAGATAATAATTGTTGTAATAAGTTGTTTAAAGACTTTGAAAACGTCATGTGACTCATTGCAGAAATTCTCGAAGCTTTAGAGCATAGGATCTTGAGACTGTAGGGTGTCCAGAGACCAAGAGTTTCCACAGCAAGTGGATAAAATATACCACCAGCTGCTGTAACTCTGTCAGCATGACGAAAGTCTTTGCAACCTTCTGCAGCTTCTGCAGCAGCTTATGTATTGCTGACAGCTTTAATAATGAATGAAGGCTGCAGGCTGTTGGCTACTGTTACATCGAAGAAGCTGGGGCGACCCAGAAGAAAATCAGGATGAAATATATCACCAGGACGACTGTTGTCATAGCCAGAACATCGTTGTTCCCTTTTTGTATGCTTGTTGTCCGTTAGAAGAGTATGGTAAATCACTTCGCAAAGGGTGTCTTGGCGTTTGATCTGGAGAGGACCGTGACCGCAGTTAACCAAATATTTGCCTAAAGGGTCAAGAACTTGACCACAGACACATTTCAATGACGATGATGGGAATAGAGGGATTCCTAGCCAAATCCATATTGCAATCACGAATTTATCTGGTATATATATATATATATATATATATATATTGGGGGTTTGGGTTGGTTTTGGGTTAGTTTATATATATATATATATATATATATATATATATATATATATATATATATATATATATATATATATATATATATTTATATATATATAGTTGTCATCAGGTTATGGTTGGGCGTTCCTATATTTTCTGCAGCAAATTCCAACAACGCTTTAAGATGTATATGTGGTCAAGTCATTGATCACTTTGGCGACCATCTGTTAGGTTGCAGCTATGACAGTACCTTGTTGAAACGTCACAATGGTTTACGTGATATAATGTGGCATGCATTACTGTCTGACAACAAGTCTTGTAGAAGAGAACAGAAGTGTTCTTTTAATCATCAATCTCGTCTTGGTGACATTTATCATCCGGACTTCCTTAATGGGAATCCAGCTTTTTTTGACATCACTGTCCGCAATTCATTGCAACCACGTTTTGTCTGTGCTGCTGCTAGTAAAGCTGGTGCAGCTGGAAATGCTGGAGAAATGGAAAAAGACGAGAGACATGAGTTTAATGTGACTCAATGTGGAGCAGATTTCTGTCCTATCTCTAGAAAGTTGGAATATTGGCTCCAGCCAGTCTTAAGACTCTAAAAACTGTAGCTTTGAAAAGAATGACGTTTTCTGGGACTACTTTGAATTAAGCTTTCCGGAATCTTTATGAACAAGTATCAGTTAAACTTTGGGAGTACAATGCAAAGTTAATTTTAAGGAGAATTACATTAGAGCACGATCTTGCGTTTGGGGACAATTTTTCTTCTTTAGATGACACTATGATGTATTACTAAGTTTTAAGTTGGCGAAGGGATGGCTAGATGTGGGTGTTACAAAATATATAATAAATATATATATATATATATATATATATATATATTGGCTGGAGCTGCTGCATTTGCTGGAGAGGAAGAAAAGATGCTCATCACCAGGCGAACGTGGAAGATGCAGGTGGATGTTTCTACCCTTTGGTAGTGAAACGTTTGGTTTTGGACACCTGCTAGTTTAGCTACACTAACAATAATTGCCTCTAAAACGATGACAAAAACTAGACTTTCATTTAGTCAAGCGTTTAGTAATTTGTTAGAACAATTATCTGTTTGTCTTTGGCAGTTTAATGCTAGAATATAAATGATAGATTAGATTTAGCAGTGGATGTAGAGCGGTGGGATTTACCCACTGTTTAAGTAAATATGAATATATATACTATATATATAAATATATAAAAATAAAAAATAAAAAAATAAAAAATATTAAGAAAATAAAAAATTAAAATTAAAATATATAAAAATACAAAAAATATATAAAAATAAACTATTATAAATTAAAAATATATAAAAAAATACAAAAAATACAAAAAATTAAAATGAAAAAATAAATATAAATACAAAAAAATACAAAATTAAAATTAAAATACAAAAAATGCAAAATAGTTAAAATTAAATATATGGCAAAATTGAAATGGAAAATGGAAGCTGCCGTTAAACGGTAATGCCCCTCAGCCAGATGGCTGGGTTCCTGTGCACTCCTGGAGCCTGGCCGGGGGCTCGCAGGAGCACCAACTGCGATGCCGCTGATGGCCCCTGGCTGATGGACTTTGTCGCAGTCGGAGGCCTTTGCCACCCCAGTCAAAGACCAGGTACTCGTTCATACTCCTGAGTCGAGAGAGGCAATTGTAGAGAGGCAATTGTGTGTAAGTTTCTTGTTCTAGGAAATTATGTCATAGCTCGCCATCACTGTGACTTGAATTTGCAACCCTGCAAAGTCCGGATGTAATCACTTCATAGGATGACTCTCTAACCAACTGAGCTATCGCACCACATATATTTATATTATTTATTTTATTTATTTTATTTATTTTATTTATTTTATTTATTTTATTTATTTTATTTATTTTATTTATTTTATTTATTTTATTTATTTTATTTATTTTATTTATTTTATTTATTTTATTTATTTTATTTATTTTATTTATTTTATTTATTTTATTTATTTTATTTATTTTATTTATTTTATTTATTTTATTTATTTTATTTATTTTATTTATTTTATTTATTTTATTTATTTTATTTATTTTATTTATTTTATTTATTTTATTTATTTTATTTATTTTATTTATTTTATTTATTTTATTTATTTTATTTATTTTATTTATTTTATTTATTTTATTTATTTTATTTATTTTATTTATTTTATTTATTTTATTTATTTTATTTATTTTATTTATTTTATTTATTTTATTTATTTTATTTATTTTATTTATTTTATTTATTTTATTTATTTTATTTATATTTTATTTATTTTATTTATTTTATTTATTTTATTTATTTTATTTATTTTATTTATTTTATTTATTTTATTTATTTTATTTATTTTATTTATTTTATTTATTTTATTTATTTTATTTATTTTATTTATTTTATTTATTTTATTTATTTTATTTATTTTATTTATTTTATTTATTTTATTTATTTTATTTATTTTATTTATTTTATTTATTTATTTTATTTTATTTTATTTATTTTATTTATTTTATTTATTTTATTTATTTTATTTATTTTATTTATTTATTTTATTTTATTTTATTTATTTTATTTTATCTATTTAAAAATAAATAAAAATATATAGATAAATACAAAAATACAAAAAATACAATAGTAATACAAAAATACAAAAAAATGTTAAAATTAAAAATATATATATATAATACAAAAATTGAAAATAAAAAATAAAATAAAAATACAAAAAAAATACAAAAAATTAAAATTAAAAATATATTAAAAATATATTAAAAATGTAAAAATAAGGAAATTAAAAAAAATTAAAAATTATAGAATTATAAATATATAAAAAATAAGAATAAATACAGAAATACAAAAATACAAATAAAAATCTAAAATACAAAATACAAAATATATAAAAATATAAACATTAGAAAAAGATATAAAAATTAAAAATTAAAAAAGCTAAAATATATGTATATCTGTATAATTTGTGTGTCTAACTTTGCTGCACAATTTTTAACAGACTGTTAGATCAACTGGTGAACTTGGTACAATTATGAATGTGATGTCTCACAGCCTTGTTCATGCCATCAACGAGCAAACACCTCGACTGCAATCATATTTACAACATTCTCTACCTCCACAAGCAATGCCATCACAACAATACAAAGGACCACCGAAACTCATTGTCACCACTGTAAGGACCATGGTACAGAAATCCGAGGTAAGCCATTTAATTAACATTACAGCTAATTGATATAAACTAAATAATTAATTTTAATCCGTGGTACAGAAATCCGAGGTAAACCATTTAATTAACATTACAGCTAATTGATATAAACTAAATAGTTCATTTTAATTAACACAATATGTATGTATTATTGTCTGTCTGTCGTCTAGCTGTCCGTCTGACAAGCATACAAGTACAAAATGCTATTATTTATATTTATATATAAAAATTTATTATTATATTATTAATTAATATTAATGATTTATTATTAATTCAGACACTTCGTGTTCGAGCTGCTGTTCTTTCTCAAACAACAGTAGACCGTGTAACCGTAAACGTCCGTCAGATGAAAAGTAAGAAAGAGGAACAAATCGAACGAGGATAGCATAGCTGTATGAACATTTATGTCTCAGATGCAAACAGTGGCTTCACACAATATTCTCTCCAGCGTCTAAATGCAGACCGAAATGTGTTTGAGATACGACTTCCACAGCAGGTTATCTGTTGTTCTCGATTCTTAATAAATTAATAATTAATTAATTAATTAACACACTTTTGGTGTATAAAGAGTGACGACTTTGAGTACTACATTGACAGTATGACTGGAAATGAGCATCTCGTGTGGCCACCAGGAGCTCCCGTCAACACACAAACAGTCATAACTTACTGATGTGTGTGTGTGTCAGCATCTCATCGCCGACCTCACTTTTTATGTTTCACTGTTTGCTTTGATTCTATTTTTGTGTTAGAGAAACATGTTATATTCATGTGTTGTCATTGCTAAAGTTACTATCTGTTGATATGATCCAAGCATATGCATGGTGTGATGTAGCCTCGTACCCAGGCCCTCTTGCGCGCCTCTTCTCCGGGCGCGCAAGAGGGCCTGGGTACGAGGCTAGGTGTAATGTAGCCTCGAACTTCCAGACCAGAGAGCGCGCGAACTCTAGTCTGGACCAAGTCTATACTATAGCATTCTTAAGGCCTGTCCACACTAGACCAGAATAGATCGCGATCGGATCGCGATTCGATCGCGATCCTGCCGATCGCGATCCGATCGGGATAGCGAGCGTCCACACTGCACTTTGAAAACGATACCTCCGCCTCATTTCGGTATCACGTGACTGATAACCGATGTGTAGGTGTGGTTTCTTTGCTTGTAGAAAGCGTTGATACAGCGACGTAAGGTGAGCGAGAACAAAGACGAGTGAGGAGTGCCGGATGTTTCGACTACACGCGTAGCGTACGTGAAGGTAACGCCCACTTCTTCTAATTGGATTCAACCGATCGCGATCGAGTTGCAAGTGTGGACAGCGTTGCGGTTGGATCGCGATCGGATCGCGATCCAGTTGCCAGTGTGGACAGGCCTTAAGCCAATCAGCTCCTACAACCCAAATCTCGGTTGTAAATTCTGATTGGCTTAGCAATAATTGGTTGTGCTAAGTGCACTAGCACTGATTATGAGCGTGTGAAATCCTTGTGGCGCCTAAGTGCAAGCACGCGTCATACACATGTCTAAAAACGCGTTCCCGGTAACGTACTGGCGTCTGCTACACTGGGAATTGCGTCACTGCATCCTGAACAGCGAACAACGGTGGAGTACCTTCTGAATGGACAAGATGTATTCGCTACATTTCCGACTGGTTTTGGAAAGTCTGCTATTGCGCGCGTGTGAAATCCTCGCGGGCGGCTAAGTCCACGCCAGAGTCGTGATGAAGACTCTGGTGCACGCACACATCTTACTTTTAGTTTCAGCTTCAGTTCTTCGATATTTTCAAGCCTGCGGTAAGAAGACATGGGGTGCTTTCACACGACGATTCTAACCTAGGTTAACTCTAATTGATTTAGTTCCAGACGCCTTTTAACTGATTGGACTTACATTAGGTAATAGCTTGGCTAACCTAGGTTAGCGCTAACCCACTTGCAAGCTAGGTTAGATCTCGGTCGCTCCGCCTACAACTCTGTCGCTCCGCCTTCTAGGCATAGCAAAGAATGGCGCGCTTTTTAGAATGTGCTACAAACGCTTCAAAGCTACACGGGCGCGTCTTCAGTAGAAAAGGAGAAGGCAAAGAATAGCGCGTCGGCAACGAGAGGTCCTTTTTATTACTCTCCTAGTGTTGCTGTGCAGAATGTACAACCAGATGTTGCTTGTAAAGATCATGTCTCTAGTGAGAGGACGAAACTCTCCAAACCTTCCACACATTGACGGGACAACAATGACAAGATATACATAACTAGTATCTAGATTGGTTAGTGGGTCATTTCTGTGCTGTGTGAACGCTGCTCATTGCTGACCTAGGTCAATTACCCAGTAATTACATGTTCCTTATGGTGGTGTTTACTTAGCTAGCTTAACCTAGGTTAACCTAGGGCCAGTGTGAAAGCACCCATGCACAGCAGCGTCGCTAGACCATCACCTTTGACAACTGGTCGAGCGGTAGTCTCGTCAGTCGAGCGGTTAGACTAGCTAGCGGTCTGCCGAAGAATCAAAGAGTCGTCGTTCTAGGGTCCACCAAAATATCGCCGCGAACACGGCAGACGTCTCTACTTTTTTTGTTCGTGAGATCTCATGGCATTTACAAATGATATGTTGATCTAGGTAAAGCGATCTTACGCTGTTCGACTACCATTTAGCATCGCTTTTGATAAATACTTCCGAAGTCATTCAGTATTGACTTGGTCCAGACTTAGCCTCGCAAGCCAGGCTCTTCCGCGCAGTCGCTGAGCTAACCGCACGTGAATCACACGAGGAGGAGGAGCTTTTACCGAAATTGCTCCAGCGCGAGAAGAGCCTGGTCGCTTTCGAGAACGTTATAGTGACGTGGGACCCCCGATCCAGTTTCATAGCTTGATAAAGCTAATTCGATTTCCTAAAGAGCTCGTTTATGTAATTGCGTTGATACATGAAGCAGAGAGGTAGCCCTCCGCGGAGAGCGCGTGAACACGAAATCCAGTGAAGCCGTTGATGGACGAAGTGCTGGTGAATAATGAGCGTAGGAATGGCCTACATGGGACTGGTCCGCTGAACCTACACTCTCCAGCAACGTTTCGTTCTACTGAACTCATCTGCAGGTTTGCGCGAATTGAAACAGACGTAGAACTATTCACCACTCCTGCGCGTCTACTCTGACATCTATAGTCTGTGGGGGAAATGGTGTGAGAACTGCCGGCCCAGTTTCACTCAACGGTTCATGAAAACAGTGGCCTAGAGCTTGTTGACCTCTCCACGTCATGATCAGATTGGCGTGTATTGCTAACGCAGTCTATGTGACGGTACTTTCCACTCAGCAAGCAGCACTTTTGTACGATATTGACTCTCCTCACGGTGAACTGGAAACATCTAGGCATGGGAAAACAGCAGTGCAGTGGACCTACCATGTTCAGGAAGTGTAGAGTTGACTCGTAGTTGCACGTGTACTATACTACGTACGACTTGTTTCAATGCACGGTTTCTGACTGCTACATATATACACTAACCGCGTACAATGAGTTCATTTCTCAAACTACCGCGCTGCAGATCTAGATTCGGCGGTCTGCTGTTGGCGAAACTGAATGCTGAAAAGGAGTCGTGACAATGCAGAATATTACATGGCTGAGCTGTCTACATGCGAACTAGAAGCGAACGATGATGTCAACTACGTACTTCGCGCAAAACAAGCAAGTGCGTGAAGCGATGTCGCGTGTTCTCAACTTTCATACCTACGTGCTTACCTAATAGGATTAGCTTTATCAAGCTATGAAACTGGATCGGGGGTCTCACGTCACTATGACGTTCTCGAAAGCGACGAGGCTCTTCTCGCGCTGGAGCAATTCCGGTAAAAGCTCCTCCTCCTCGTGTGATTCACGTGCGGTTAGCTCAGCGACTGCGCGGAAGAGCCTGGCTTGCGAGGCTAGTCCAGACTATAGAATTCGCGCGCTTTCTGGTCTGGAAGTTCGAGGCTAGGTGTCATCTAGCCTCGTACCCAGGCCCTCTTGCGCGACCAGGCTCTTCTCCGGGCGCGAAAGAGGGCCTGGGTACGAGGCTAGGTGTCATCACACACAAACACACACACACACAAACACACACACACACACACACACACACAAACACACACGCACGCGCATGTTAATTAATAGGTAAGACTCCAGTTTGCATACACAAAGTCCCGCCTTTCAAAAAAAGACTCAGACAAGATGTGCATGACCACGATGGCAATGACAAGCTGTGGTGTCTGTAATAACAGTAAAAGGATGAAGGAAGGAGGTGAAACACAAAGATGGGAGTCTGTGCATATAGTGAGTGCATGCACACTGAATGGTTTCTATTCCAACATGTTGTCATGCATATCAATATAAATGTGAGCATGTAATCCGATTGTATACATTATAAGCAGAGCAATCAGTCTAATTAAGTACCTAAAATGTGGATGTCAAAGGGCATTATTGATGGCTGATTTATGGGATCAATAATCCAATTCAGGGAAACAAAACGGTATGTATGTGTGTATGTATATATGTATATATGTATATATGTATATATTGTCATGAAGGTGGTCCTAAATTACGTTATAAAGATTCTATCAAGGCTAATATGAAATCTTGTGGGATTGACTTCCTGCATTTTGAGAAACTATCCAGTGATAGAACAAACTGGAGATCTCTCTGCCATTCATCACTCCAACAGTTTGAAGAAAATCGTATTAGACATCTTCAAGCTCAACGTCAGAAACGGAAAGAACAAATTGTTCCTACCAACAAGTCATTTGTTTGTCAATCTTGTGGAAAGGAATGCCGTTCAAAAGCAGGTGTTAAATCCCACCAGAGACACAGAGGACACTAAAGAGAGTCATCACTGTTATCAGTGGACATGCCATCATATATGTATATATGTATATACAATGTAACATACACTTCTCTCAATCACTTTAAGTATTCAAACTATTTGATTCTAATGCCAAAGTGACGTCATGAAATTGAGTGGAATTTCAATCTCACGACTTTGAAATATTTAGTGGCCATCTACTCACAGACTGTTTCATACCCCAACGCGCAAGTTATGTGCATCTCTATTGCACAATGAAGGTACAATGCTGTTGTGTAGTGCAGTTGAATTGACAAACATGCATGACATTAGTTAGTCTGACAATCAATTGAGAAGTTGCAGCCATAAACAGGCAGGTTGCTAACAATTAGAAACAACGTGATGGAAACTTGTAATCCTTGCTGTTAGAAAATGTAAATAATGAATTACTCGTTCTCTATCTCGGTAGATCTAGCAAACTTGACTTTGTGCCAGAACTCTGGAGTTGTGAAAAACAAATTTATTAATTAACTTAATAAATTTTTGTGTTGATGTGTGTGTGTGTGTGTGTGTGTGTGTGTGTGTGTGTGTGTGTGTGTGTACATGCGTGTGTGTGTGTGTGTGTGTGTGTGTGTGTGTGTACATGCGTGTGTGTGTGTGTGCGTGCGTGCGTGTGTGTGTGCTTGCGTGCGTGTGTGTGTGTAGCGATTTCTTCTATCACTCTAGTTGACTTTACTTTCTGTTTGTTTACCATTTTCCTTGACAATACTAAATCTTTCATTCAAATGGAAATGCCATCTGCTCTCATCTGCTCTGATAGAGCAAAAAAGTTCTAAGTAATGAAACCTGCAGAGCTAGAGACACATGCACACAGATGGCAGTTTGGGTTACTAAGTGTTCAACGTAAGAATAAATTGAACATATTAATATTAATTAATTCTATTATTTTATGCCTGCTAATTCATCCAATTGACACCTGCTTACAGTGGCATCTGGCGCCACCGTTTTATCAAATAAAATAATAAAATACTCTACTAAAACAAGTCAGCTGCTTGATTGGCTCAGTACCCCTTAATGACATGTGCTACATTGTTGATTGTACCCAGATGGTGCCACTTACTGTCTATGTATAGAACACATGGCGTCAAGACTCACCACATACCTACAACCCCAGTCTTACACTCTGTAACAACCACTAAGGTCGTGCGAGAAACCAAACGTATGGAGAGAGCGAGAACCAATTACCTGAAGTGAGTAAATTATTCAAACTTGATTATCATGTTGAACACCTAGGGGTGCAGGTGTGGTCGTTCCACTTTTGATAATCTCTATCGAGGCAATTGACACACAAAACTGGTCGCATTCTCGCATCTCACATTCCTTCCCGGCACTTACAGCCTCCTAATTGAGGCGGCAGGTCTCACACGTGCTAATATCATCCGCCCCGCCCACACCCAGTAAAGCACTTTGATCCATTAGTCGCAATTTCTCCTTCACCACGCGAGGAATGCGACCGTTTTATGCGCTAGCGACGGCAATTTGTGCTTGCCAGACGACGAGCGTACGCAGAAAGGAGGTCTGATGTTATGCGGTGATGAGTGTGTGGAAGATAAATATGCTTATAGGTGTCGAGTACAAGGGCAATTAACCAATAGTAATGCCCTCAGGGCAAGTGACATTGACTCGCAAAGAAAATAGCTGTCATTCGCATTTAGGGCATCACTCTGTGCGGGTAGACAAGCAAGACAAGCTGTAAGCATTGATGGCGTCATCACCAGCTTTCTGCCTCCTTCTCGCGTTTCTCTCTCTTCTCCCCGTTGCATCGGCTGTCTACTCCGATTGCTCGCTAGACGACGAGTCGTTCGAGTTGAGAGTCAGTAAAGTACTAGCGCATGAGAGATGGTTCACACCTGCTGATTACAACAGAACGAGGGGATGCGCTGCAAAGTCTATAGCTTTGTCGTGGCAGAAAGCATGGACGTCGGGCCGCAAACGCACGCAATTATTCTCCACGGAAGTGATCCGGATGTCTCAAGCAAAGGCGACAAGAAGCGAGAAGAAACGCCGCTTCAGGCGCAGGATATTCTTGCCCGATGATCGCACTTGTATCAGCGCCAAGCGCCAGGCGAAAGACTACCCATTTTCGTCAGTTGTTAAGGTGTCGACCGGCTGTACAGGCACTTTGGTCGCACCCAAGTATGTCCTCACTGCAGCTCATTGTATCCACAACGGCTCACACTATCTGCCTGGGCACAGAAACTTGTACGTCGGATTTCTCCGTCCGAAAGGTACATTCCGGTGGGTGAAGGTGGAGCGCACGTTCTTGCCATTCGGATGGCGCCTGCACGAGTACCGGAATATCGGACCGCAGTATGACTACGCAGTTCTGGCTCTCGCGACGAGATTACGTCGTGATCCTATTCCTATCGGACTGGCTCACTTATCTGGGACCACCAATCTCCCCCACATCTATTTCTCTGCATATCCGGATGATAAGCCGGGCAACTCATTGTGCTACAGATCGTGCAGCATCACCAGATACAATACCGAGTTGTTGTACTTCACATGTGATGCGATGCCGGGCAGCTCGGGTGCCGGTGTATACACATTCATCTGGAATCCTACCACCAGGACGAATGAACGGAGGGTGATCGGTGTTTTCTCTGGAAATCGATATGTCAACATCGAGGGTGAGCGAAAAAACTTCAATGTCGCCATTCGACTTCCGTCGTTCAAGTTCAAGCAGGTGTGTGAGTGGCTGGAAGGATATGAATGTAAAATGAATGAAACGAGTAACAAGATTGATTCAGAAGAGCTGACGACATGACGTTAATTAGTTAATGATATCAACCTAGCCATCCAGTTGGCTAGAGTACTTACATGTTGATCATACATAAAGACATGGATTGGTTGTATGGAGAGGAAAGTTGTTCGTATTCTATACCGAGTTATTCCCCTCTGTAAATCGGTTTCCTCTTTTCTCTAAATGCTGCTAGACCTTCCAGCCTGTCTGTGGTTGGGATAATCTATAATTAAATAAGAGCAGAACAATATGAACTTATGGTAAACATATTGATGTGTTGATTCACTTGAGAGTAGCATCCTTCCTCAAACTGTAATCCACTGGTCAAGTCCACCTACAATGCATGCAATATTGAGGGTTTCCTGGTTTTATCGCCAGACTGTCTAACCTGCATGCCCTGGTTGATTGCCAGTTTAGCCATTCGGAGAGCAATGGGTCCCTATTGGGTATAGCACAATAGTATAAATACCATGGAACTTTGTATCATACCTACCTGAGGGAGGATTTCTTCGGCTAGTTTGATTGCTTCTTCGTATGCTGCATTTCCTGATTGATTCTGTTCGACAACTTGGTTGACTAAGCCCACATTGTTTGCTTCGATGCCATTGAGTATGCGGCCTGTGAAAATCAGTTCTTTGGCTTTTGATATGCCAATGAGGCGAGGAAGGCGTTGAGTTCCACCTACAGGTGATGGTCCAATTTGTTACATTACTTCAGTGTCAAGCATGACCATAGCCACACGTAAAGTAGTACAGTACTATTACTTTGTCTGTCTGCCTGCCTGCCTGTCTGTCTGTCTGTCTGTCTGTCTGTCTGTCTGTCTGTCTGTCTGTCTGTCTCTCTGTCTCTCTGTCTGTTAACAATGCATTATGGCAAGTAAGTTCCAAAGTAAAAAATTAATTTACTGGGTAATACACAAGACCTATCAACTGACTATGTAGCAAAGCATCGATCTACCTTGTTGCAGCTACAAAGATCTAAAATTATTGTCAATTAATGAACAACAAAGAACATGCACTGCAAACTGAACCAAGAGTAGTATGCCCGCATCCTGTCCTGTGTGTGTTGTACACATAAATAAATATAAATACATAAATAAATAAATAAATAAATAATCAATAAATAACAGTGTTCTCCTCCCTGCATTAGTGTGGTGTGTGTGTGTGTGTGTGTGTGTGTGTGTGTGTGTGTGTGTGTGTGTGTGTGTGTGTGTGTGTGTGTGTGTGTGTCAATGTGTGTGTGTGTGTGTGTGTGTGTGTGTGTGTGTGTTTGTGTATGTCAGTGTGTGTGTCAGCGTGCATGTGTGTGTGGTGTGTGTGCCTCACCCACACCACAGGACATTTTCCCATGGGCACAAATACCAAAACCTTCCCCCTCCCGTTGGTCTCCTGTTTTGTGTCCCTGTGTTTCCCTGTGTCTATAATCATTAGCTAATTGCTTCAACCCAAAATAGCTATTTTAGTAACGTCCTCTATTACCTAAACAAACATTAAAGAAATGTACATAAACAGTTAGTAAAAGGTTACCAAAGATGTACACAGTTTGTGGTCAAGTAATGTTGACTTAATGGTACACAAACTATCAAGTTGGTCAACGTGTTTGGTAGATCTTGTTGCCAAGTTGTTACTCTTCATACAGTTGAGTGTGGGTTACTTACAATCTCTAGTGTATGATGTCTGCATAAATAGATGGATAATAGTGAAGCTTCATGCAGTACATGTAATGTGTTGACAGCTGACCATCATGTTTAATAGATCAGCACCCTGTGGTGATTGATTGTATGCATACTGTTAAGTCCATTGTTCAGCTGCATGAATGTGCGTGCGTGCGTGGGTGCGTGCGTGGGTGTGTGTGTGTGTGTGTGTGTGTCCGTGTGTGTGTGTGTGTGTGTGTGTGTGTGTGTGTGTGTGTGTCCGTGTGTGTGTGTGTGTGTGTGTGTGTGTGTGTGTGTGTCCGTGTGTGTGTGTGTGTGTCCGTGTGTGTGTGTGTGTGTGTGTGTCCGTGTGTGTGTGTGTCCGTGTGTGTGTGTGTGTGTGTGTGTGTGTGTGTGTGTGTGTGTGTGTGTGTGTGTGTGTGTGACTAAACTCTAATTAGCTAAGGAGCAGACTACACACACACACACACACACACACACACACACACACACACACACACACACACACACACACACACACACACACACACTCGGTACTGTGACTTGTGACTACCTGATGCACAGACTGTACTCACCTGCTCCTGGTATGATTGCCAGTTTAGTCTCCACCAGTCCCAGTCGTGCTGTTGTTGCCGCAACTCGAATGTCACAGCACAACGCAAACTCCAAGCCTCCACCAAGAGCAGCACCATCCAGTGCAGCTATCAATGGCTGTGGAAGGTTTGATATTCGTGCAGTAAAAGCTCGAGCAGCAGAAACAAAACGTTGGACATCAGTCTGACTCATTTCAGCTCTCTCTTTCAAGTCGGCTCCCGCACAAAACACTCCCTCTACTTCACTTCTGAGCACAGCAACACGAATACGATTATCAAATCGAATTGCATCAGCAGCTTCCTCAAGCTGTAACACACAATGAACACTGTATACATGTATATGTAGTGTGTGTGTGTGTGTGTGTGTGTGTGTGTGTGTGTGTGTGTGTGTGTGTGTGTGTGTGTGTGTGTGTGTGTGTGTGTGTGTGTGTGTGTGTGTGTGTGTGTGTGTGTGTGTGTGGTGCGATAGCTCAGTTGGTTAGAGAGTCATCTTATGGAGAGTTTACATCTGGGACCTTGAAGGGTCGCAAGTTCAAGTCACAGTGATGGCGAGCTATGGCATAATTTCCTTAAGCAAGAAACTAACACACATTTGCTTCTCTCGACTCAGGAGTATAAATGAGTACCTGGTCATTGACTGGGGTCCTAAGCAGCCATCGGTTGTGACGTGACATCGGCCACTGGGTCCTGGTGAGACTTCGGGTGCTCACACCACAGTTGGCTTCACAAGTCGGTGCTCCTGCAAGTGCCTGGCCCGGCTCCAGGAGTTTGCTAGCGCAGGCCCAGAGTTCTCTGAGTAGCGCACAGGGCCCAGCTTAACAGCTGGGGGCGTGACCTCTGAGAGGCAGCTCCTGACATTTAGGATTTTATTTTTAGGTGTGTGTGTGTGCATGTGTGTGTGTGCATACATGTGCATATGCGTGTGTGTGTGTGTGTGTGCAAGTGTGTGTGTGCAAGTGTGTGTGTGCATGTGTGTGTGTGCATGTGTGAGTGTGTGTATCATCTAAAGTCATTTGTAATGCCACTGTTGTTAGTATATTCAACACACTTTGTGGTAAATCCTCAACTAAACAGCAAACCACCAAGCCCTTAATTACTTAATTAATTAAGGACTCCTAAACATCACTCATTAGAAAGACGACTAAAACTTACCTACATACACGTAAACACACAAAACGATGATTGCGAACATACCTAAACTACAATCATTCAAAGCCTGCCACTAACAATTCAGCCACTCGATCTAACAAAGTGCCAACACTACAAATGTTTTTGTTGACCAATTTCCACGTTGGCAAATGGCAGTACCATAATATCAAATGTGAACCCTGAAACACAAATGCAAACCTCCATTCTCATCATATTGTAAGCAGAGATCATCAGGTCCTGCTTCATTAGGGATAAAGATTGACAGCATAAACACTGCCAGACAATATTTAATTGTCAGTATATCTAAAGATGGTATCAGAGTGATACACTTAATAACACTATCAGAATACAATCGGTTGTACTTGGAGACCACAACAGCATGATGTGCATGACCTCACATGTTACATCATCAATAACTGATGATGTCTGAGGTGCTTAAACAGACAACACAAACGTAATAGAAAGTGTGGTCTAAACGTCTACAACAAAATTCCTGGAAGCTGTGCGACCCCACCACTAATCATTGTCTCCCTCTGAGCCAACAGTTTCTATCTATAATCATATCGCATTGAATGTCTGGCGGTTATCGACACTCAAAACAACAAACTGGAGGAACAAAAGCTCTTGCAATTTGCACAATATTACGACACTTTGATGTCGTGTTCAATTTCAGTTTACATTGCAAGTTATGACTATTACGGGTAAATATATACAACAAAATGCTCTCGATTCATGCCAATTGCATTAGTATCTGTTTACTCTTGTTACGATCGTTCGTCACAGTGTAGGAGAAGGAAAAGGCACAGTGCGGTTGTGTGTGTGTGTGTGTGTGTGTGTGTGTGTGTGTGTGTGTGTGTGTGTGTGTGTGTGTGTGTGTGCGTGCGTGCGTGCAAACGAAGCTTAACAGTCTACACCAAGACCATGAAAGTTGCTATTTTGACAAAAACATTTTTCTAGCACTGAGTCGGCTCTTCGATTCTGCATGTCTGTATTCCAAAGTTGAATTCAATTAGCAGCTTATTGTGTCTCATAGTTTTGTAACAAACCAGCTTGCACGTATTGTGTCTCAATGACATTTACAGTCTTATGCTCTTCTACTAGGCAAGTAATCTTAATGTATGGAATATCATTTGGTCGTGGTAGAAATGTAAACAGAAATGGATAAATTATGTTATAAATCAGAGTCAATATGCTTACTGAGATATACGAATGAAAGTACGGAGGCTGTCATAGACAATAAAGGATGTAGCTCATCTAATGCTTGCAATAACTCAAGTGAGTTACTGCTGGCCACTTCACGATCATATTGCACACACAAGGAACAATAAAGGATGCGGCTTGTTCCATAACCGACACCCACTGTGTTCGTTTAATGCTTGCAATACACTCAAGTGGCTAACTTCAGTCATATTGTAGAGACACGTATCGTCGCATATACGTGTAACTGTTCTTGAGCAAGAACTAACATACAGACGCACTCGTAAACAATTGTATTGTAAGAACTGCAAAGTGAGTGAGAGTTCCATTTGTGATCCCTATACCCTTGTTATTAATAAAGATTCCGAGAAAATTATGATGCCGGCCAGATATCGGACTTATGTCTCACAATCTTGTGTGTTGTGTAACAAGAGTCTAGAAATGCAACACCTTAACAGTCATGTAGATAGCACTGAATGTGAAGTCATCACCATTAATCAGATATACAATTCTGAGAAACAATGAAACGCAAGCAAACTCAGTCTCTTCATGATTCTTATCCAACTGTAACTGTCGCTACTGTTTCGGATATCATTTGTCATGCTGTGTATGTTCGATTGTACCCAAACTGTTAAGTTGTGGTACAAATTGATGATACAACTGATAACAAACCGACATTCTTTGTGGAGCACTGAGTGGCTTGCAGTGCCACAAATCTATTTACGTCCCCTATAGGTCAATGACATTCTAATCGTCTACTCATCTTCGTTCAGATGTCCGGAATTGTTATCGTCTGCCACTTCCAGACTCACCGTCTTGTATGCATTTCTAATGATTTAATTCAAAGCGGATGGAACTGGTTGTGACGACATGGAAACCGTTCCCACATTGTAATTGGTCTAATATGCAAACCGTTGCCATACCACCGCAACCAGTTGAGTTAGTTCTATCCGCCTCAAATGGAACACACACAAGATGGTGAGTCCAAAAGTGGTACAGTAACAATTCCAAACTCTTACACCCACAGTGATGTCTACATGAGGGGCACATAGAAACCGACAAACACTGATGCAATGCAGAAATCCAGAGCACACAAGAACAGTAACACAGACATATTCAATAAAGATGTGTGTGTGTGTGTGTGTGTGTGTGTGTGTGTGTGTGTGTGTGTGTGTGTGTGTGTGTGTGTGTGTGTGTGTGTGTGTGTGTGTGTGTGTGTGTTTAGACCTCTGTAAGGCCTACCATTCAATCAATAGAGCAGCTCTCTGGTCTGTTCTTCAGTATTGTTACCACTTGCCATCTAAGTTGCTCAAAATCATTGAAGCATTGCACAGTAACACTTCTGCCACTGTAAGAACCTATGGTAAAATCTCAGATCATTTCTCTGTATCTAGTGGTGTCAAACACGGTTGTGTACTTGCTCCAACCTTATTCAACCTCTACTTTGACTCTGTGATTCGACTTGTCATTACTGATCACCAACCAGATGTAGGTGTGTGCTTGTCATATCTCTGGATGCTGACCTGGTAGGAAACAAGAAGAAGCTTACATCAGAGGTGTCAGTGTCAGACCTTGAATATGCTGATGATATGGCATTGATATCTGATTCTTATGAAAGTCTATCCTCCTTGCTGAAATCTCTGCATTCGTCTTGCCATCACATGGGGCTTACCATCAATTACAAGAAGACCAAGCTTCTAGCTGTCCTACCAGGAGCCGATGCCCATTCTCCATCTCCCATTTCTTTGCATCCTGATTGTGATCCCATTGAGGTGGTACCATCCTTTCAGTACCTTGGAAGTTATCTTTCTAATAATTGCACCTTGGATGTTGAGATATCAACACGGATAACCAAGACATCTCAGTCATATGGGTCACTTAACCGCATCCTTTGGCACCAGAGGAAGATCAAGTCTAGTACCAAGCTGAACATCTTTGTCTCTGTAGTTCTTTCCACCCTCTTGTATGATTTGGAAACAGCAGTGCTTCTGGAGCCACAGATACACCGCTTGCAGAGTTTTGTGATGAGAAGCCTCCGCTCCATCCTTGGAGTGTCCCTATGGGACGGGAAGAGAGACACCTCCATCAGAAAGATAGCCCACCCGCAAAGAATCTCCACCATGCTGACACAGAGACGTCTTCGGTTATTGGGTCACATCTTGCGCATGGATGAGTGTCGTCTACCAAGGAAGCTTTTGGTGTGTGCATCACCCCAAGGTAGACGTTCAGTCGGAGGCCAGAGAATGAGATGGGACGGTTTAGTACTGAGGGATTTGAGGAATTGCAATCTTGATGGGGTTTGGAGGATACTAGCAGAAGATAGAATGAGTGGAGGAATCAGATCTGAGCTGCCACACAGAAAGTAAAGTTCAAGAAGGAAGAACAAGAGAAATACCGCAAGGATAAGCAGAAACGTCATCACGAAGCAAGGCAAATGACATCAGAGTTTGCTTTACACTGCAGCTCTGATGGTTGTGGTTTTACTGCTGTAAATCATGCCGGCCTTGTAAACCACCAGAGACAGAAACATGGTCAGTCCCTGACTAGTCAATGTCATTACTGTCACCAAACATTCCGCCAACAAGGCCTCCACAACCACGAGCGTTTCTGCTGTCAGAGAACATCCACTCCTCCGATATAGCCTATGGTGACCTTGGCCTGCATCGTTTCTCATTGGAATGAACGCAGCGTGAAGTGAAGTGAAGTGTGTGTGTGTGTGTGTGTGTGTGTGTGTGTGTGTGTGTGTGTGTGTGTTTGTGTGTGTGTGTGTGTGTGTGTGTGTGTGTGTGTGTGTGTTTGTGTGTGTGTGTGTGTGTGTGTGTGTGTGTGTTTGTGTGTGTGTGTGTGTGTGTGTGTGTGTGTGTGTGTGTGTGTGTGTGTGTGTGTGTGTGTGTGTGTGTGTGACTCAAATGTATACAATTATACATACACATCGTTTGACACACCAATAGTACAATACAATACAATACATATAATTACATATACACTTTACTCAAAATCCAATATGACACGCATCTTGCCACAGCTTTCCCTTCCTGAGCTATTGCTCCAGACCATGTGTACAGTACACACTTAAACCCAACATTTTTTGTCATCAACTACACCAAGTTAGGACATTAGCACATGTGGCATGCTGTAACTTTGTAGACACTAAAGTCAAGTTCAAACTCTGCGAACACCTTAGTAAACGTAATAAATATTAAGCATGAATAAAATGCATTTGAATGCCTTTCATTCTAGTTGTAGTGTAATAGTTGGTGTACACATCTACACACGAGATCAAGAGACAAAGACAGGGCATAAGCATGTACAATGAATTGACTAATGTAAGTGTACTGAATGGTGTGCAGGACATTTATGTAACTCTCTTCTAGGTTTGGCTTTGACAAGCACAAAAATAGACATTCGATCAACAACAGTTGTGGTGTACTGACCGGAATCCTAGTTGCTGTACATGTACAGCATCGCCGTTTACTGTGACCAAAGTGTTTACGGATATTGTGCTTGGGTATGCATATCTTAGTGGTAGCCCTACTTGCACTAACAACTGGAGCTGCTACAACCACTCATCACACATGCAAATGAGCATGCACACACACACACACACACACACACACACACACACACACACACACACACACACACACACACACCTTCGATCTTGACCTGTGGACCTTGGAGCTGCCCACAGTTTGCTAAAACATCATGATTGCAGAGGCCTCGGTAAAACCTGAGCTTTGGGTGGCAATTGTGGCATCCGGGGTTTCATAGGCGGGGCAGCTCAGTCATTTGGATAGCCGGCTAACGGATACATATTCTCTTTGTTGTGTCTCTTGTGTTCAATTACATTTAATAGTTTATTCTTACCAATCTTTGAGTTCTATGCTACAATTGGCGCTGCAAACAGATGGCTTCAAAACCGGTTCTTGGATTCAAGGATTTTGAAAGACTTGCCAGGTCAATTGGTACGTTCAAGGAAGACACGAGTCAGGATTCGTGTCGGCATTTCAAGAGTTGGAATACCAATTCGTTCAAGTTCTACCTGGACTTAGCTGTTACAGATTACGATATCACGGAAGACACTCACAGAAGTTTATTTCTGAAATGTCTAGATGAAGGTATACGTATGCGTCTGGAGAACGCAGTACTGCCAAGGGAAATCAGACTTCAACGTCGAACAATTTATTGAGAAGACTCAGATGTTCTTCCAGCGTAAGTGCAATGCAATTGTAGAACGAGTGAAATTACATCGGCGAATTCAATGGGAAGAAGAGGCTGTACAGGAGTACGCCAAAGGATTGAAACGAATCGCAATGAACTGTTCATTCAAGGCAGGAGAATACGAAGACAGATTAAGAGACCTTTTTGTGGCAGGGCTTAAAGATGACTCTATTCTACAAAAGATGTATGAGAAAGAAGACTTACTGACGCAACCATTGGATAAAGTGATTCTCCTAGCTAAGACATTGGAAGGAGCAAGAGATAGTGTTATGGCAACACGTGAGGCAACGACAGAATCGCAAGGGAAAGTTTGTCATCTACAAGAAAGAAAATATGTGAAAGGAGGCAAACTTTACAATAAACATCACCAGGCCGGACGATGGTTAGTCTGTTTTCAATGCAGAGAAGAAGAACACTACCAATGGGAATGTACGAAGAAGACAGCAAAGAACCAAGAAAAATCATTGGGATTTAGGCGTGGCAAAGTTGCTAAACCAGGAGATGTAATTCAGAGAACAAAGAAGGTACAACAAGCTCGAAACTCCCTGAAGGTAGATTTAGAAGGAAGCTCGTCTCAGAAGGATAAAGAATCAAGTTATTGCATTGACTCTGTCACAAAGAATGTTTACTGTGCAGAAACTGTTCGTGATACATTAAGGAAACTTGAGGTGAAGGTACGAGTGAATGACTGTTTCTTAACTTTTAGAGTTGATACAGGAGCAGACGTTTCCTTGATGGATGAGATAGCATGGAATAAATTGGGACAGCCCAAGTTGAGTAAGGAGAGGGAGCAGCTACGAAATGCTTCAGATCGAATCATGAGATTTAAGGGCATGATGACAGGTCAGGTTAGATTTTGCAACAACCTTGCACCTATTCCATTCTACGTGAGACAAGGAAAAGGCTCAAACCTGCTGGAAATGGATTGGGTGAAAAAGGTTGGGATGGCGACAGTGTGCATAGACTATCTTAAAGCTATGGGAAACCATGGTGGTGTAATGTTGATAGAATCAAGTGAGATTGCAGCACCAGTGGAGAAACTACTACAGCAGTTCTCAGAATTATTTACAAATGAACTGGATTGCTGCAGTGAGATTGTGGGCATCTCTGTGCAACCAGAGGCGGATTTGAAGGTTTTTCCATTCCGGCAACCTCCTATGCATCTTCGGGCACAGATTGAGAAGGAATTGGAAAGGAATGTGAAAAACGGTGTATTAGAACCAGTTAACATCGCTCTATGTGATTTTCCAACAGTGAACATTGTTAAACCAAACGGTGATATCAGGATATGCGGTGATTTTAAACCCCTCAATCGGATTATGGTAGTTGATCAATAACCAATCCCTATACCAACAGAGATGTTTAGTTCCCTAGCTGGGGGTAAAATGTTCTCCAAGATTGATCTGAAGGATGCTTACAACCACTTACAGCTGGACGAGGAAAGTCAAAAGTGGCTGGTGATTTAACACGCACAAAGGACTGTTCAAATATAGACAATTACCGCTTGGAATCAGTTCAGCGCCTGCCATTTTCCAGAAAACAATAGTCAAAGTCTTGGAAGGCGTGAGAGGAATTTGCATCTATATGGATGATATTCTTGTCTCAGGAAAAGATGAACAAGAACACATGCAGAATTTGTCCCAAGTATTTCAAAAGTTACAGCAACATGGTTTCCGTATTAGAAGAGACAAATGCTCGTTCTGTCAACCATCTGTGCAATATTTGGGACATATAATTGACAGCTCAGGAATCAGAGTATCAAATGAAATAGTTAAGGCAATACAATTGATGAAAGCACCTAAAGACCAGTCAGAGTTACGATCATTCTTAGGCATGGTTATTTATTTTGGAAAATTCTTTCCACATATGTCTAGCCATACTCTACCTCTAAATCAACTGCTGAAGAAAGATACAAAATGGAACTGGTCATCAACGCAAGAAAGTGCTTTTCAAAGGGTGAAACAAGAGTTAACATCTCTACCAATACTGGCAAAATATGATATGTCTCTTCCCGTGGGACTAGCCTGTGACGCAAGCGAAAAAGACTTAGGAGTATGTTTGTTCCAAGTGACACAAGGGAAAGAGCATTCAGTGGTGTGCACGTCAAAGTCTTTGACAAAAGCTAAACGAAATAATTCTCAGATAGAATTGGAGGCGTTATTCATAATATTTGGGACTAGAAAATTTCGACATTTCCTCCTGGGTAGAAAGTTTGTTCTCAGAACTGACCATCGACCATGACTGACAGTTTTTGATCCTACCAAACTGACAACTCCTACCCGAACAAGTGGGCGCCTTGCTCACTGGGCACTCCAGTTATCACAGTATGACTATAAAATTCAATACCGGCGATCAGTTGAACATGGGAATGCAGACTGTCTATCCTGTCTCCCAGTTGGACATGACAAGGATTTTGAACAGACAAATGAACACGAAGATCAGTCAGAAAGTTATATAGCCGCAATGAAATCTCAATTCATCAAAGATGGACCAATTCTTTTTGATCAACTACAAAGATATACACAGCAGGATCGGTACTCTTCAACAAGTTATGAAATTCATCAATGACGGCTAGCCTTCAACAGTTAAGACCAAAGCTCTTTTGGATTTTGTTGCATGCCAGCATCAGTTGTCAGTGTGTGACAGATGCATACTAAAACATGCAGAAGAGCCTAGAATAGTGGTTCCAAAAGCAATAAGGGAGCAGTTACTATCAGAATTGCACAAAGCACACCTTGGTATGGAGAAGATGAAGAAACTTGCACGGAGGTTCATACGGTGGCCAGGTATCAACAGAGATATAGAGAGTATGGCCCAAAATTGTGAAAATTGTGCTGTGCATGCTGATAGACCACCAGAAGTACCCTTACATCCATGGGAGTTTCCTGAGTGCCCTTAGGCAAGAATTCACATTGATTTTGCCGGACCATTTTGCAAACAATTGTAGTTTGTTGTGGTTGATGTGTTCTCAAAATGGCCTGAGGTAATACAGCTACCTGAGGAAGCGACTTCAGCGAGCCAAACCATTACTCAACTTCATCGCATCTTCGCAAGGTTTGGTATTCCAAAGCAAATCGTGTCAGATAATAGGCCCCAATTTGTGTCGTCAGAATTCAGAACTTTCTGTAAGAAACAAGGTATTCATCATACCTTAGTACCTCCCTACCATCCCCAATGCAACGGGCAAGCGAAACGTTTTGTTAAAACGTTGAAAGGGGCAATCAAGAAAGGCATGGAGAGCGGAAAGGCAAGTTTGGAAGAGGTAGTGACAGATTTTTTGTCAGTCTACAGAAATACCAGCCATAGCACTACAAATGTTTCTCCAGCAAGGCTCCTGATGAATAGGGATCTGCGAAGTCAACTGGATTTACTAAAGCCGCCACAAAAGTCCTCAGTGTTGACCAAGACTTTGAAGGAAACAGTGAAAAAGGCTCAAGCAAAAACAAAAGAGAGGTCACGACCAAACAGCGAGTGAGAGAACTGCAATTAGACCATATGATATGGTGTTGGTACGTCACGCAAAGATGCCAAAGTGGAGAAACGCCAGAGTAGTACAAGTTTTGGGGGAGAGGTATTATATAGTACAGTATACAGACACGGGAGTAAGACAAAAGGTTCACGTGGATCACTTGAGACCGCACCCACGGTCAAATCAACTACCAACCCAGCAGCTAGTACAAGATGAACCGGATCTAGAGCCTAGAGACGTCGCAGGTAGCAATAGAGACAACAAACGAGAGGATCAATGTAGCAGTCACACAGAGCCTGAGTCCTTAGACGATGGTACTGAAGACGAGTTGAGTGTGCCTGAAGTTGCCACAGAAGTAGAGCAGCCAAGAAGGAGTCAGTGTACTACAAAGGCGATACCACCTACAAGATATGAAGAATGGACAGAGTAGAGAGGCTATAGAACTGATATAATCATAGTGCTGTAAATTTTGTGTGTTTTGCGTAGAAAGGAGGGAGATGATGTGGCATCCGGGGTTTCATAGGCGGGGCAGCTCAGTCATTTGGATAGCCGGCTAACGGATACATGTTTTTTTTTGTTGTGTCTCTTGTGTTCAATTACATTTATTCTTACCAATCTTTGAGTCCTATGCTACAGGTTGCAACCTCCGAGACACGTTTTCTGCTATTAGTATTTAGATACACCACATGATACCTAATATGCATAGCAGTGCTGAGTGGCTTTAGCTGTCCAATGATAAACAATGCCCGCCCCAACCATGCGAAGGTACTACTCAACTGGACACACACACACACACACACACACACACACACACACACACACACACACACACACACACACACACACACACTTGCATGCATGCACAACTATAAAGATATTTGGAACAACAGGCTTAATTGCTAACCTGGGATACAAACACTCGTCCCAGTGCATTCTTCCTCGAAGGTCTGTTCATAGCCACGACAGCAATGCCTGTCAAATCAAAGGTATGGCTAGAATGCGTTGCACTAACGCAAGTGTGTGAATGTAGTTTTCACACATACATGCACACACTCACACACACTCTCTCTCTCACACACACACACACACACTCACACTCACGCACTCACACACACACACACACACTCACACTCACTTAACACACACACACACACACACACACACACACACACACACACACACACACACACACACACACACACACACACACACACACCTCTGCATCCTCTAGATCTGACCTTCTCTATCTCCATCCAGATAATCAACGCGAACTTCTCGACTCGCCTCGCTCAAGCTAGAAAACCTTGATCGAATAAATGACAAACCCGATCTTTCCTTGATCGGACTGAAATATGCAAAAGCTGCACGTAGTTGCCTAACAGCCATTGTTCTAAAAGATATGAAGTTATCCGGGAAAGTATAAAATGTGAAACTGCCGCGCCCAGCGGGCTTGAGTGCAAGGCTAACTCCATGGAGCAGAGCTGCTCATGATCAACTCTATTTTATTGCGTGTATTATTAAATAGCTCGTTACTTGAATATTTGAATGTATTAACTAATTTTATTAAAAGTTAGTTTTGGATAACTAGAAGTTAATTAATTAATTAGTTTAAACGGAAATCATGTTTAAGTTAACTAAACACAAGAAAACATTTAATAAATAATTTTATTAATTACAAATTTTGAGATAAATTAGAAGTCTGGTTATAATAGTACAAAATCATCAATCTGAAACTGGTGAGTGTTGCCAAATTGCTAATGTAAACATTATGCTAATATCTCAATTAGTTAGGGACTTGGAAATACAAATAATTACGGAAATACAAATAATTACGTCACGGTTTCTAGAAGCTTCCAACATTTGCGGAAATTAAAACGCAAAGGGTGTGCTAGAGGCTATATTATAACAATTATACGAGTAAAACTGTAGTCAATATTTTTTGTTTGTGCCACATAGTGTAGGGTCTGCACGTGAAACACGCATGTCGAGGTTTCTATATTTCGGGGAGTCCCCATCTTGCAACGTCACACCTGTTTGTCCAATCAGGGAGCGGCTAGTCAATTAGTCGTCTTCCACACCAATCGCAACAGAGTGATGTCATTGTCTCTACTACAAGAACTTCCCAACACACACCACAACTCATCTTCTCTTCATCACTGCGACACACCGAGTAGTAGTCTGAGAGCTGAAAACAAGCGGTGAGTATGAAAATCTGCAAGTGGGAGGTGCATTTGTTGACAAGTTTGAGCACGCGGCCTGCACAAACAGCAAATTTGTAGAACGCGTGACGCGTTTGTGCTTGCGTTGAAGCTTCGTCAGCATCTGCTTTTGTCATAAACTGATGGTTGAGCACATGCATGAGTGTGTATAGGTCTAGTTGTTGAGTGTTACGTCACTTTTTTGTGTTTGTTTGCAGGCCATGTGTGACTCAACTCTACAGCATGTGCTCTGCAGATTTCCTGACAGTGATCTGTTTCTTCGCGCTGACGTTTTGTCACGCACGCAGACAGAAATCACAGTGAAAAATCCGACGACGGGCGACGTCACTAGCTTCTCGTCCTCTAAAGCAGGAGACCTGCAGTTTGCTGCAAACAGTGTTGATGTGGTGTACGATGTCGTGCCTACTGGCAAACTCGTCAACATTGGCTGTCCTGTTCTCGTGCCTGCAGGATATGAGAATGATGTGGACGATGGTTGCTTTACTCAGTGTTACATTGTCGACAAGTTGTACAAACCTCTACGAGCTAAAGTTCGGTATTCGAATGGCACGACTGCTTGGATCGATAAAGAGAGCTTGCGAGTTATGCAGTCACCTTGGATCTATTGGGATTCGGGTGATTCAACTGATGTGTCAGTTAATAAGCTACTCGAACTGTTGCAAAGCAAGAAGACAAAACGAGCAGCAAAATTGAAGAAACCTGCGTACAAGAAAGGAGAGATCGTGCGTCTTCCTCATGGTGTTCTGAAGAAGGTAAAGCTCAACCGGGGGATGATGCAGCTATTGTATACTGACTATCAGTTGTTTTGCTTTAGTATAATGGAAAGCAGTGGCGTCGGCTCTGCATTCAGCCGGGATGCATGAAGGAAAGCCAACGAAAAGGCTTGTGTGCACTCCATCTTGGAGGCAGACCTCGTGCTAAGAAACCATTAGAACCAGCAAATACTCTAGAAGTACCATCGAGGTCAGACATCTTGTTCGACCTTATGGGGAGGAATGAAGCTGAGATATCTGCTGCCAACAGCTTGCTACAGATGCACCACAGTCCCATAACAACGTGTAAGCAAACAACGTTTATTTGGCCATGCCAGGGACTGTTCTCCGATTCTTTCATTTTCAACTACAAAGACATCCAGTTGCTGCCTCAGCGGATGCCAGCGATTGCAGCTGTTTGATGGCCTAGTCCTGCAACAAACTCTTATTAGAGTTAATGATTGAGATAAAAGTCTAACAGACTATAGGAACCATGTTGTATAATATTTTGTTGTTTTAGTGTGCAGTGTTGGTGCTTTGCACCATTTAGTATTACCTGAAGGTTCTTCATGTTTTGAGCAGAAGTTATATGCTTTGTACTTTCTGGTAATTTACATAAAATTGTGTTTTAATTAACACCTAAATGTATGATTTGCAGATGTTACCAATGATATGGATGCCTAACTTGCTATATGGAATGTTGTATTTGTATTGCATCTGCCCAGATTATTATAGCCACATAGTTTAGGTCAGGGAATGCTGGTGGGTCTTCCTTAATTAATAAGTCCCTCAAACAGTCCCATACCCATAGGTGGGTCTTCTTATCATCATAACAGGAACCGAAAGAGGAAAGAGAAAGTCAGATTATGTCTGAGGAATGCATTCTAATTATCAGGAAGTCTGACCTACACACATGCATGTTACACAATGTCATGTAACCGGAAGTAAATACCGGACGTACATGTACACCACAATCAATGAATGTGACATGTCAGTAATAGATGTACGTACATGTGTTTAGGATTGAACGAGAAATGACTATGAAAACTTCAATTTGCAGTAGTAGACCTAGTAAACCCTAATATAAATTAATTAAATTTATTAGACGCTTTCAAAGTACAGAAGCAATTGTTGTTGTTGTTATTATTGTTGTTTTTGTTGTTATTATTATTATTATTGTTGTTGTGTCGTTATGCCCCTCCATAATGGGCAAGTGGGGTCTTTACCCCCATCTGGGCGCCCACCAACCCAGCAGGTGAGCCCAGCGGGGTACATGTTTCCGTGTAGTCCATACGGCGATCAATGACTAGCCAATTCGATATAGATTGCAGGCATTACGGTGACCGCGTACTCGATACAGCACGCCTAGTGGATATTAACAACCACCAGGAAAGCACTGGACGTCATCGTCAACGGACCGTTCGCCAGACCACAGAAACTCCCCAACGACTGAAACGAGTCATAGTCTCATGGATAAAGCTAGAGAAACATGAGAAAGAAAGACAGACAAGTTTCACAATTTACTGTCGTCACTGGGGTTTGAACCCCCAGACCATGGAGTGGTAGCCATTGTCGCTGACCACTAAGCCACGGCGGTGACTATTATTATTGTTATTGTTGTTATTATTATTATTATTTATTACTGTTGTTGTTGTTATTGTTATTATTATTATTGTTATTGTTGTTATTATTATTACTGTTGTTGTTGTTATTATTATTGTTGTTGTTGCTGTTGTTGTTGTTGTTGTCAATGTTATTGTTATTGGTAATGCTGGTGCTGATGGTGTTGGTGCTGGTGTGGGTGAGAAAATTACCTGAACACGCCTACTCTCAAAATGCCTAATATCCCGAATGTTTTACTGCGCAATTCCACTGCGCAACTCCACTGCGCAACTCTAATTACGAGCAGAGACCACGTGGTTGCAAAGTCTAGAACGTTCCACAAGTTCTGAAGCCGACGAGATGCCCATCAAATTCGGTTACTGGAAGATCCGAGGGGTATCACACATGCAGTCACTTGCACTTGCATTTTCTCTAACTCAATTTCCTCATCGATATTCGTTAGTACTTCACAGTTTTTTTCATTTTTCTGTTTTTGTGTTTTAGTTGGCACAGCCAATTCGTCTTCTCTTGACATATACGGGAGAAGAGTTCGAGGATAGAAGATATGAAAGTGAATGATGTGGACTTTCACATTATTTCCTGTTTCCTTCATTAGCTACTCTATTAACCCTACCCTATTATTAAAACATTGAAACTGGGCGGAGCATGCTTTTGGCTATTAGACGTCATTATGTGACGTCATTATGTGACGTCATACCTAATTTAATATTGTTTAATTGTTAATTAATTATATAATTAATATTAATTTAAAATTATGGGCGTGGCCGTTATTGCTGCATTTTATTTCCGAGTGTTTTGTGTGTTTGCAGTGTTTTAGTACATACATGAAGTGCAATTAGCGTTATTAATATTTATGATTTTAGCGCACGTTATGATTTATAGTTTTTGGCATTTTTGATATCAACAGGCATTGTTGTGAGTTTTAGTTATCATTATTTGTTCTGTTGTCATCTTTGTGCATACATGTGGATCTGCTATTGTGTGGCAAACGTGAATAATTATTGTAGGAGGAGTTGATGATGTTGAGTGGTTTGAAAAAGACAGGAAGACACTGGGATTGGCATTTCCAAATGTAAGTGACATGGATATTAGAGGACGTGTTGCTATGTTGTGTGTGTGTGTGTGTGTGTGTGTGTGTGTGTGTATGTGTGTGTGTGTGTGTGTGTGTATGTGTGTGTGTGTGTGTGTGTGATGTGGTTAGAAGAGTGCGTTTGGAGAATGGAAACATCCGGGACCTTGTAGGGTTGCAGGTTCAAGTCACAGTGATGGTGAGCTATGGCATAATTTTCTTAGGCAATAAACTTACACACAATTGCTTCTCTTGACTCAAGAGTATAAATGAGTACCTGGTCATTGACTGGTGTGGCAAAGGCCTCCGACTGCAACAAAGTCCATCAGCCACTGGGTCCAGGTGAGACTTTGGGTGCCCACACCACAGTTGTCGTTGCAGTTGCTGCTTATGCGAGCACCTGGCCAGACTCCAGGAGATTGCTTAGCACGGTCCATAGCTCCTACTTAGTGCACAGGAACCCATCCATCTAGCTGGGGGCATTACTGTTTAACGGCACCTTTTTATCCATTTGCCATTTTTGTGTGTCACTGTGTGTGTGTGTGTGTGTGTGTGTGTGTGTGTGTGTGTGTGTGTGTGTGTGTGTGTGTGTGTGTGTGTGTGTGTGTGTGTGCGAGTAGTGGAAATGAATGTGTGTGCATGTGTGTGTGTGTGTGTGTGTGTGTGTGTGTGTGTGTGTGTGTGTGTGTGTGTGTGTGCGAGTAGTGGAAATGAATGTGTGTGTGCATGTATGTGTGCGCATGTGTGTGTGTGTGTGTGTGTGTGTGTGTGCATGCGCACGTGTGCATGCGTGCTTGCATGTGTGTGTGTGTGTGTGTGTGTGTGTGTGTGTGTGTGCATGTGCACGCACGCATGGTGTGTGTGTGCGTGCATGTGTGCATGCGTGCTTGCATGTGTGTGTGTGTGTGTGTGTGTGTGTGTGTGTGTGTGCATGTGCACGCACGCATGGTGTGTGTGTGCGTGCGTGTGTGCATGTGTGTATGTACGTGTGTGTGTGTGTGTGTATGTGTGCATGTGTGTGTACGTGTGCTTGTGTGTGTGTATGCATGCACGTGTGTGTGATCTAGAGTCATGAGCAGTTTAAGTGCAATTTTTTGTTTAGCTGCCATATCTGGTTGATGGTGATGTGAAAATTACTCAGAGCAATGCGGTGAGTCTCGTCCTTCTACACAACATGCATGTGGCTAACAAGTTTGTATTGAATTTCTAGATCTTGCGTTACGTCGGCAGGAAACACGATCTCTGTTTGTTACATCATTAAAAATTTAATATCAATTAGACCGGTTTATGTTTGTAGGTGGAAAGACGGCGAATGAACAAGTGCGAGTTGATATTAGTGAAAACCAGGTTTCCTATTTTGTTTTAGAATGTAGAAATGGGGAGTGTGATGCAGCTGTTGTAGGTGATGGACATGCGAAACGCATTTGTCGGACTTTGCTACAACAAAACGGGAGCAAGTACAGACAAATGGGTGAGACAACTTTACCGACAATCAGACAAACAGACACACAAACAGACAGAGACAAACATACAAACAGACAGACGCACAACAGACAGACAGACAAACAGATACACAGACAGACAGACACACAAACAGACACACAAACATACATTAATTAATTAGTTATGTGCAAATCAAAATTTTCTTTTTTATTGTTTGTTGTTGTTTAGGAGGAGCTCAAGGCTGCATACATTTCAAAACTGCCTGCTACACTCAAGTCATTCTCTGACTTTATTGGTGACCAAAAATGGCTTGCAGGAAACAATGTATTGTAGACTCATGTTGTGACTGCTTTTTGTGTTTATTTGTGATTTGTGTTGTGAACTGGTTGTGCAGCTGACGTTTCCCGATTTTCACTTCTATGAAATGCTCTCTCAACACTCGATCATCTTTCCTGGCTGTCTGGACGGCTTTCCAGCACTGCAGGTAGGTTGGAGTTTGGTAGAAGGAACATTGTCCAGAGTGTTAATTATGCCAACACAAACCATGTTTAAATGACAAAGAACAATGTCAGGTTCTAATATGCTAAACTGTGTGTGTGTGTGTGTGTGTGTGTGTGTGTGTGTGTGTGTGTGTGTGTGCAAGTGTGTGTGTGTGTGTGTGTGTGTGTGTGTGTGTGTGTGCGTGCGTGTGTGTGTGTGCAAGTGTGTGTGCAAGTGTGTGTGTGTGTGTGTGCAAGTGTGTGTGTGTGTCTGTCTGTGTGTCTGTCTGTGTGTGTCTGTGTGTGTCTGTGTGTGTGTGTGTGTGTGTGTGTGTGTGTGTGTGTGTGTGCAAGTGTGTGTCTGTGTGTGTCTGTGTGTGTGTGTCTGTGTGTGCGTGTGCAAGTGTGTGTGTGCGTGTGCAAGTGTGTGTCTGTGTGTGTGTGTGCGCATGCGCGCGCGTGCAATTGTGTGTGTGTGTGTGTGTGTGTGTGTGTGTGTGTGTGTGTGTGTGTGCACGCACGTGTAGTTCAACTGGCTACTACAAAGTTGTTACTACACACTCTGGACACTGTTTCAATATATTAATTCATGTAACTGACTGTCTCTAATTACCTTTACATTTCAGTCTTATGTAGCTCGTTTTGAGGTGAGTTTACCAATCTCTACTTAAATGTACTGCTAATGTTGTCCTTGTGATGTAGAAGTTGCCTGCTATTAAGGCATATAGAGCATCCTCATCCTTTCTTGAGCGACCAATCAACAACTCTGCTGCACGTCTCAAGTGAAAGTTTGATTGTGATGGACAGTGGCCACGTTTTGCTGCTTTGATTTCTGCATAGTTAGTACTAAGGTAATTGCATCTCTCAATCGCATTTGTATCAGCTGGGTTGGGTACAGTGAGTTAGACAGACAGATCTGGTTCTTCATAAGAAAGTGCAACAAGTGTGCACATGAAAAAACTTGTTTACAAGTGTCAAGCTTTTCTGCTGTTGATGATGTGTACAACATAGTAAAGTGTATGTGTGTACATGTGTGTGTGTGTGTGTGTGTGTGTGTGTGTGTGTGTGTGTGTGTGTGTGTGTGTGTGTGTGTGTGTGTACATGTGTGTGTGTGTGTGTGTGCATGTGTTCGTGCGTGTGTGTCTGTCTGTCTGTCTGTCTGTGTGCGTGACGAGAGCATGACCAAATACACAACCGCGTGACATGATCACTCAGATAATATACAATACGAGTCTAAGTCAGATATATTATCGTTATGGTAGACTATGCCTTCACAATGTACAGAGTCTCAAATGTTATGATGCCCACCAACAGTCACCCTCGCAACACAGCATGGCAGGCAAACAAGTAATACCGTCTGCTCTATTCTTCATCTAGTACGACATCGCTTGAGTAATCTACAAGACAAACACAATCACACACAACCATAAACCTGACGGCCACAGATGCACGAGTTACCTGAGTTGTAACACCATACTGAGTTGTGAAAATCGGAGTCGAAGCAGGAGGCTGTGTGCTTCCAGTATGATCTGCTATGAGCCCTACAACAAGCATTAGTGTGTACAGTCGGTTGCAATGAGCAAATAGTCAGTCAACTGACCAGTAGGAAATGCCTGTCCACTAGGTGTGTCTGCACCTCCTGACATCGTGCTGTGTTCATCTACTACGTCTTCCATGTCGTCTCCCAGTCCCATTTGTGATGGGTTTGAGCCTCGTTCGCCTCGCATGAACTGCAAGAAACGTATCGAATGAGGGGAATGAAACACAGAGGAGATATGGATTGTTGCAGCTTGCCTCTCGGTAATTTTGTAGGAAGACTCGTAGTGGCTCGATGTAATTGTCAAAGCCAAGAGTCTGCATGGCGTAGAGAATGTCGTCGCCGTTGATGGTTTTCCGTTTCTCTTGTTGACATCGTTCACTGGCTCTGAGTGAAGACAGATGTGTACAGATGTAGATAGACAAACAGGTGGACACACACACACACACACACACACACACAGTATCCACGTACTCGCTAGTGATAAAACTAATAAACTCCGACACACACTCCTGTACACATTCCTTTGCTTCTTTTGAGATCTAGCAAATAACTCGCATGAATGCAACACACTGGGCATCCACATTTCGTCACAAACCTTTCCACTCTTTGGAATATTTCTCTTCATGATTCGAGCCACATTGGCAATAGGAAGAAAGCGATCCTACATCAGAAACATTGTGTAGTGTAGCGAGACTGTTGTCAACCTTCATGTTATGTATCATCACCTGCTCTCTTAGCTCGCCTTCATAACGTCCATCACAGTCACCCTGGTCAGCACCTGGATCAAGTGCTGTAGCATCCGGATTCAAGCTGTCAACTAAAGTATACCAGTAAACCACACAACAATCAAAATCAAACAAGTTTCCATGCAATAATAAATAATTAATTATTTAATTGTAAAATAAATTGCCCTCGGAATCCTACAACATTGCGCAGCTATATGTGCGCGAAGCTCTGGGAAAGCGAGGGTAAAATGCCCACCTGATGTATCCGGCAGTATTTGATACGTTGAGGCACGCACTTGCTGCGTCGACTGTAGTGCATAATCCGAGTTGACGAGTGTTGTCAATGATCCATGCATGTGAGTCACCAGGCCGCTGTTTCCCACAAAGTCGTGCGTCTGCTGCACATCGCTCTGTTCCAAACCCGTCGCATCGATGGCTACAGGTACTCCAGACATAGCAACGCGACCTCCAACCAAACACCCTTGATCAGCTGTACCAACTTCCGGCGAGTCGAACTGCCCGGGTTGCGACATCGACTCCGCGCCTGACAGAGCCGCGTCGATTCCGCTCGGGTCAAATCCATCGCGCGCGGCTCCGTCGTACAAGTCCGCGCCATCCGCGTGTTCTCTCAGCCCGGTCACATCCGAGTCATGCGTCGGCGCCATCAATTCTGAGTGCACACCGTACGCTTGTGGAGACCTATCCTCACCACCCAGTTCGTTATCCGGCGAATGTGCGCGAGCGCCACCATGAACCGAATCCATTTCGCCTGAAAAACAAGCCGCAAGCGCAGCAAACACCGCAAATCCATCACATCCCTCTCTTTCATTCACCACAAACTCTAATTCGCAAGCGATAAACAAGACGAGAAGACAAAATCGCAGTTTATAGCGCATAGAGAAGCGACCATGCGACCGGGCGTGAATCGCTCGCTTTGTGAACGAATTGTGAAGACTTTCGTGCGTTTTGATCACTTCTCGAGCTGTAGCGAGTGTCTGTTGGTGTCAGTGCTAATTGAAATTTGTGCGCTTACCTCGAGCGTGTTGGTTGGTCGAAAGTCGTCGTCCGATGAGCCAACCGCCAACCGCCGTCAGTAAAGCAATGAGACCCTACGTCACAGCATACGGGATATTAATTGCGATTTGTCTGGTGCGTCATGCGCGTGTTTGTCAAGCAGTTGAGAGGAGGGGAAGGTCTGTGTGAGGTAGGGAAAGCGTGAGAGTCTACAGCAACTGTTTTTCCATGTTTTGTGATAATTGTTATAAATTGTATAATTTATTTATTTATTTATTTATTTATTTATTTATAGGTTCGTGAAGACAGCAACGTTGCTGACCTCAAATTTTCTATTGAGAAAGAAATGGGTGTCGCTGTGGGTGACCAGAGACTCGTTTTCAAAGGAAAAATATTGCAAGGTGACGTCACTAGTAAACAGAAATAAATAAATAAATAAAAATTAATTAATTAATTAATTAATAAAAATAAATAAATATAAATATAAATAAATAAATAAATAAATATAAAATAAATATAAAATAAATAAATATAAAATAAATATAAAATAAATAAATTAACTAATTAATAAAAATAAATAAATATAAATAAATAAATAAATAAATAAATATAAAATAAATATAAAATTAATTAATTAATTAATTAATAAAAATAAATAAAATTGTCTCGTCAAACCGATGGCGAGACGCACCGGAAAGATGAGCAGCAGTGGTTACCTATCTCAGACAATGAGGTCACATCGTGTCTCAAAAGGATGGGGAACTGGAAGTCTCCTGGTCCAGACAAGGTTTATGGTTTCTGGGTCAAGCGTATCACGTGTCTTCACACTGATCTGACTCGTAACTACAACCTGCTGGTTCAGAATCCAGACTCTGTACCCGACTGGTTGTCTCAAGGAATAACTACTCTGATTCCTAAGAATGACAAGACTGACCAGGCCAAAAATTACCGGTCTATCACGTGTCTGTCTGTCTTCTATAAGACCCTCACCTCAGTAATCAGGCAGAGGATTGCAGGGCATTTGGATCAGAGAAACCTCATGGCTCCGGAGCAGAAGGGTTGTCGACAGGGATCTTTTGGTGCAAAGGATCAGCTGTTGATCAACAAGCTGCTTACCGAAGACTGTAAGACCAGGCACAAGAGCTTGATCATGGCTTGGGTGTACTATCAGAAAGCCTATGACAGCGTGCCACACAGTTGGTTGCTCCAATGCCTTCAGCTGCATAAGATCAGTCCAGTCTTGTGCGGGTTCCTGTCACGTGTGATGAAGAGTTGGAGGACATCGATGGTGCTTTCTTGTGGGAATAGTACTATCAAGACAAGGCTTATGCAGATCAGGAGGGGTATTTTCCAAGGTGACTCACTTTCTCCACTTCTCTTCTGTATGGCTCTCAATCCTCTGAGCAAGGAGCTGAACAGAACCGGTTACGGCTACCGGGTGACCACTGGGCATGGTGAGACTGCCAAACGTCAGCTCATCAGTCATCTACTTTACATGGATGATCTGAAGCTGTATGGCAGAAACTCTGATCAGTTGGATGGGTTGTTGCACACGGTTCGTACCTTCTCTGATGACATCCAGATGAAGTTTGGTCTGGACAAATGTGCTGTTGCACACTTTGTCAACGGCAGGCTATCTGGACACAACTCTGGAGTGACGGTAGGAAAAACGGACACCATCAAGTGTCTGGAACCGGGTCAAGTCTACAAGTACTTGGGTGTAGATGAGAGTAACGGTATCCAGCACAGCATGATGCGGGAGAGACTCCATCGTGAGTACTTCCGCAGAGTGAAGTTGGTTCTCCGGACTGAGTTGTATGGTCGGAGCAAGATTCTAGCCATCAATGGGTTTGCACTACCGGTTCTCACTTACGGTTTTGGCGTCATTCATTGGGGGTGCACGGACCTGCAGCGGCTCGATCGACGGACCAGAAGCTCCTCTCTATGCACGGTGTCCACCATCCTGCTGCAGACGTTGACCGACTGTACGCTCCTTGCAGTGATGGGGGTAGGGGGTTACAACAGATTGAGTTGACATATCAATCTTGTACTGTGATGCTGAACTGTTACCTTGCTGACAGTTCTGATCCTTTCATGCAGATGATACGGGAGTGTGACTCTGGAAAATCTTCACACTCGATCAAGTGCATGGCTTGTCGGTTTACTGCACAGCTGCGAAGGAGTCTTGCTTCGGACGACAAGTCGCAGAGCTTACACAGGAATGCATCCATCTCGGTTGAAGGTGGCTTCGAGCAAGCACCTGAAACAGATGCGAGACATTACTGTACGTGTTGCAGTTCTCTTCGTGTGCGGTCCTGGAGCGGGAAGCCTATGCACGGGCAGTATCGTCGTCTAACTGAGCAACCGCCTGTGGACATGAAAGAGACCTACGGATGGCTAAAGGCAGCGAATCTTCCTGCTGCAACTGAGGGACTGGTTGTTGCTGCTCAAGACCAAGCTCTTCGGACTCGGTACTAGGAGCGCAAGATTCTACATCGTGATGTCAGTCCTACTTGCCGCATGTGCAGTGTAGGCCTGGAAACAGTCGACCACATTGTGGCAGGCTGTAGTGCTTTGGCACCGACGGACTACACTGATCGACACAATCAGGTGGCATCCATCATTCACTGGGACGTTTGTCGCCGTTTTGGGGTTCCAGTGGAGAGCAGATGGTACCGGCATCATCCTGATAGGCTTGTGGAGACGGATGACATTACTATGATGTGAGATACCACCATCCCCACTGCCAGGAAGATCAAAGCCAATCGTCCAGACATCTGTCTCAGAAATAGGAAGACAAACATTTGTCTTCTTATTGATATCAGCTGTCCTGCTGATGGCAACATTGGCAAGAAACATGCTGAGAAGTTGGCGAAGTACAGCGACTTGCGAGTGGAGATAAGCCGCATGTGGCATTGTCGAACACTGGTGGTTCCGGTGGTCTTGGGAGCTTTGGGCACAGTGCACGCAGGTATTGCACGGTGGCTGGACATTATTCCAGGTCATCACAACCTGCAGCACTTACAGAAAACAGTGCTTCTGGGATCTACTCGGATCCTTCGTAAAGTCATGTCTTCTTTCTAGACAGCCGTGATGGTCTAAGTACTTCTGAAGCAGGGTTTGCTTCTGGTACTTGTAATAGACTTTACAAACCAGACTGATCTGGTTGAGCACGCCAATGAATATAAATAAATAAATTAATTAATTAATAAAAATAAATAAATATAAATAAATAAATTAATTAATTAATAAAAATAAATAAATATAAAAATAAATAAATATATTGGGACACTGTGTAATATCAAATAAAAATAGATATTTACAAATAATAAACAAAGTAAATAAATAAACAAACAAAATTTTTTATGTTTTATATTCAATAATAAGCAAAATATTACATATATAGCTAGATAAACAAATAGATATTTACAAATAATAAATAAATAAATAAACAAACAAAGTTTTTATTTTTTATTTTATGTTTTATATCAATAATAAACAAAATAATAAATATATTGATAAATAAACAAATAAATATTTACAAATAATAAATAAGTAAATAAACAAAGTTTTTATTTTTATTTTTTATTTTTTATATCAATAATAAACAAATAGATAATAAATATATAGATAAATAAACAAATAGATAAATATTGTGTGCACGTAAGTGTCACATATAATTAATTAATGCATTTGGTATTAATTATTATTTGATATTATTTTTGGTATTTTTCTTCAGGCTCGTTGCCTTTGTCTCAGTATGGTTTATCTGATGGGAGTAAAGTTCATTTGACATCTAAGACTCGTGCACCTTTAGTCTGTCGTCCTGATTCTGGTGTACAGACTGCTGGTCTTGAGCAACACACGGATTTGAAATCAAAAGAATGTGATGTGGCTGCAGTCGATCACATGACCTGTTTGAGGACGTTTTTATTGAAATATTTTAACTCAGAAGATGCAGACAAAGTTGTTCAGAGATTCAGAGAGGTTTGTGTTCGTTCGATGTTTGTATGTGTTATATGTACATCTAGTCTGTTGGTGTTTGTTAGTGAAGACTTGTGTGCATGCTTGTATGTGTATTTGTATGTTTATTAGTTTGTTTGTGTGTTTGTTTGTGTGTTTGTTTGTGTATTTGTTTATGTGTTTGTTTGTGTTTGTTTGTGTGTTTGTATGTTTGTTTGTGTGTTTGTTTGTATGTTTGTTTGTGTGTTTGTATGTTTGTTTGTGTGTTTGTTTGTGTGTTTGTATGTTTGTTTGTGTGTTTGTTTGTATGTTTGTTTGTGTGTTTGCTTATGTTTGTTTGTGTATTTGTGTGTTTGTTTGTGTGTTTGTTTGTGTGTTTGTGTGTTTGTTTGTGTGTTTGTTTGTGTGTTTGTGTGTTTGTTTGTGTGTTTGTGTGTTTGTTTGTGTGTTTGTTGTGTGTTTGTTTGTGTGTTTGTGTGTTTGTTTGTGTGTTTGTTGTGTGTTTGTTTGTGTGTTTGTTTGTGTGTTTGTTTGTGGTTTTTGTGTGTTTGTTTGTGTGTTTGTTGTGTATTTGTTTGTGTGTTTGTTTGTGTGTTTGTTTATGTGTTTGTTGTGTATTTGTTTGTTTGTGTGTTTGTTTGTGTGTTTGTTTATATACATACAAATCTACCGTTTGCTACATAAACTATGTTTTTATTGCACAATATGATATGAACCAGAGGCATAACTAAACATGAGGCAACTGTTTTAGTTGAAAATTGAGTGTAGCAGTTAAATTTTTTCAATTGGGTGTGCCCATAAAATTTTGACTTGCTTATCTGCAATGCAGCAGGCTTCAAGATTAAGAAAGAGAACATAAATTGTAGACTTGGTCAGTTGTATTGTTGTTATAGTTGGTTGGTTACTGGTCACGTGAAAGCAGCACTTTCCATGTTGATATTAACAAACTGCTTGAGTAAAACTTTAGTGCTAGTTATGCCCTTGTAAACTATTGTATGTATCTTCTTGGTGATGACAGTGCTGTTGCGTGTTTTGATGTTTGCAGAGTTACTGTCTTTGTATATAATGCAACTACCTAGATTCATTGCCCGGTTAATTAATTAAATGATTAATTACATAGATAATGTGTGCAGAATTTGTTTGCTTCATTGTTTCGTTGTCTGTGGGGTTTGTGTCTCGGTGCTTGTTACTCGAGGCATGAAACGCTAGAGTACAGTAACGCAGGTCAGTCACGTGATGTACGAGCGTACGACTTGCTCTGTTTCCTTCATAACACGTGACCAAATAAATAAATAATTATATTCGTTGTCTGTGTGTGCCTGATTGTGTATATTGTGTTATAGGAGATACGACAGAGAGTAGCTGCAATGAACTTGGACAATATTGAACGATTAGCAACCAAGAGAATGGCTTCCATGCAGACGAGGGAAGAAACCTAAATTGTCTGTGGCCGCTAGAATGTAATGATTAGTGACTGTTTTCTATTGTATTGTTATGACTTTCTACTAGAGTGTGTAGGAAATAAATACAAACAGCTGATTGTCATGTGATTTCTACTTCACGTGCAGTTACGTTTCTTAGAACTCTGTAGATCAACTTTCGGTATTGAGATGTGCAGGGCCCCAGGCGGTTGTTATTTCACTTTCTAGGAAGAAATCCCAGGATTGTACGTAACTATGGCAGACTTAACAAGATGACAAAATGTTTTGAAATTTGATTATGTTGACAACAACCGAGTGACACTTTTGTTCACCATTTGAGCTCTAGATTTGTACAAGTTTTATATTAATTTAGTTTGGGTATTAATTAATTATTATTACTAAAATTTATATTTTAAATTAATTAAATTTAAGTAGGTTTTTAAGGATTACTCATAATTGTAGCAATAAATATAATTAAAATAATTAAAATTTATTATTTATTTAATTAATTTAATGAGAATAATAATTTATTTTTATCATACCACAGCTAATTAATTAATTGTTACTATGGCTGCAATCTAATAAAAATATTTTTAAAAATCTAATTGTTACTACTACGTGTCTAGTTGTCTGAAACACTTAGTATCACGTGTGCAAGTGTAATAGTGATTACAGCGTAAATACAACCTAATCCCGGAAGTTCAAGTGATGTCGATCGATTTCCAAATCCCGGATAACCAACTTCCCGTATAACCCAGAAAGAAAAATAGAGCTCGATTCCTCAGCAGTTGTCTAGATCTCGCCGATCCGGTCGCCATCATGAGTGCACCATCGAACCCGCGAAAAGACCTATCCGATCTGGAAGGACAAACAACGAGTTAGTTGCCCGTTTTGAGCGTCACGTCACTCGATCGTTTTCATCTTCTCTTCTTATCGCTTTTCTACAGAACTAAGACGCCAGTTCACGGAGCAGTCGGCTTTTCTAGACGCCCGACTGGCAACGAAGCTAGACATGATGTCGGATCTCAACGAATTCTTCAAGAAACGATCAGAAATCGAGGCAACGTATGCGGCCAGTCTCGAGCGTCTGGCGAGGGGTATGAGCTCTAAGCGATCACAGACGCAGAAGAGGGAGCCGACGACGACAGTCGAGATGTTCATGACGCTTCTGAACGAGACGAAAGCGTTCGGACGGGAACGGCATTTGCTGAGCGAGAGAATTGGCAGTGAGTTCGCGCAGCGGCTTGATTCGCTGAGCAAGGACGCTCAGTTCATTCAACGACGAGTGAAGGAGATCACACAGATGTCACATGATGATCTCAGTTGTTCGTACAAAGATCTGGTGGAGGTAGGCAACGGGCTTTATGACGTCATAATGTTGGTTTTATTAATTAAAAGGCGGTGACGTCAGAGTGTTTGGTTACTACTAGTGTAGCAATATTTTGTGACGTCATAAGTAATGATGTGTACGGTAGTGTAACATAAAGTTGGTTTTTTAATTTTTTAATAAATTTTGATAATTAATATTAACAAAAAATAAAAAATAATTTATTTCATGTTTATGTTAATATTTTAACCATAACAAAGACTGTTTGGATTCATGTGGACAAAAGCAGTCGATTGTGCACATTTCATCTCCCACTCATTACTTGAGGGTGTGGGTTATACCCAACAACAGCACAGATGGAGAGATAATCCAATCAATATTATGCCACATATTTATTTTTAGAAATATATGTGTGTGTATATATATATATATATATATATATATATATATATGTATGTATGTATGTACACACACACACACACACACACACACACACACACACACACACACACACACACACACACACACACACACACACACATGTATATATATACATGTAATTTTTAATCTTTTTGATCTATAATTTTTGTCTTTCTCATTTAGAGTGCAATAGAATACATTAATTTCAGACATTGATAACAATATCTGGTAGCAATTTCAGACGATCTGCTCAGTGTATTGTCTGATACTGACTGACCTTGTGTTTACGACGGGCGATCAGAGTCTTTACTCCATCTGGGTGCTTGCCAACCCAAACCCAGCAGGTTCCATGTTTCTGTTCACTTCTTTATGGTGCAATGACTAGAGATATTGATATCAAATTGTGGTCATTATGGTAACCAGGAACTCTGGAACAGGATGCGTAGTGGATAAAGGGTAACCAGGAAAACATTAGATCGCCATCCTCAAATGAATTACTCACCAGATCATGAAACTTCCTAATTACTTTCAGCCATGAGCTGTAGATAAGAAACGGGAGTTGTAGAGTCACGTGACTTAGCATATTATATTATTATTAATATATTAGTCTTAATGTTGTTGATCTTGTCAGCATGTGAATGGCAAAGCTGCTGTGTAATGTGGAGTAGAGGCTTTTGGGTGTTAGTTGAGATGAGGTAATGAATGGGAGGAGAGAAGGAGATTAGGGGGAGGAACTTGAAAGGGTAGAGCACTTGTTGTGTTTTGTGGCATCTTGTGTATGTGAGGCAGGATGGTAGGTCTATTGTGTTGGGTGTTATGTGGTAATGAGTAGATTCTTGAGGAGATGATATTTGGTTTAGAGGTGGAAGTTACAGTAGTTGGATGTTAAGCAGTTATATTAAAGACATGTATGGCTTGTTCAGGTGTGTGTGTGTGTGTGTGTGTGTGTGTGTGTGTGTGTGTGTGTGTGTGTGTGTGTGTACATGTTTGTGTCTGTCTGTATGTATGTATGTATGTATGTCTATCTGTTTGTCTGTCTGTCTGTTTGTCAGTCTGTGTGTCTGTCTGTTTGTCTGTCTATCTGTCATCTGTTTGTCTGTCTATCTGTTTTCTGTCTGTCTGTTTGTCAGTTTGCCTGTCTGTCTGTTTGTCAGTTTGTCTGTCTGTCTCTCTGTCTCTCTGTCTGTTTGTTTATTGTGTATTATGCTAACACTCCATATCTCCTCTTCAGCACTTGAAATTCTATCAAGCAACTTGCCAGCAAACAGCTGGTGCTGAAGTGAAGCTACAGAAAACAACACAGAAGGGCAAGTTACTCCGACCAGACAACATACATACACTAAGAGCAAGTATCAGGAAAAAGGTGAAAGAGCAGACGGACAGGGAGGAGAAGGTGTGTTGTACATGTTGCTGTTTTTTCTTGTTTTATTGTGGTTTCGTGTTGTTTTTGTGTAGGCAACTGAGTTGGCAAGAAAGATGAGAGGAAAAAGGACGTCTGTGAGGAACAAATACTTGTCAATGATTGGAGCAACTAACACAGTCACACAACGACATTTTAATGTTGTGATGATGGAGATATTGGAGGTGAGTAGGAGGGTTAAGAGTGGACAAACAGACAGATGGATGGACAGACAGATAGACATGCAGACAGACAGGCAGACACACAGACAGACAAAAAGACAGACAGAGAATCCAACTTGGATTTTACTCAAGACAGATGTGAAAAATGCATTCAACTCAACCAAACGATCTCATCTGTTAGAAGAAATGTCTCACAATTTCCTGACTTGTTCTCCCATGTGACTCAAATGTATTCATCATCAAGTCCTTTGGTTTACTTGCAAGGAGATCATACTGTTGTTTTATCAGAAGAAGAAGGAGTGCATCAGGGAGACCCTTTAGGCCCAGTCCTTTTCTCTGCTGTTATTCATCCGTTGCTATCTAAACTACCAGAGAAAATATCCTGCCATCACACTGCTAACGTATCTCGATTATGTATTTGCAGTAGGAGAACCAACATTGGTGTTGTCATTTGTGGAAGAATTTAAATCGTCGTTCAAGTCAATTGGTTTACAAGTAGCAGAACACAAGTGTCCAATTTACTCTCCCTCACCATTGGTTTGTCTGTCATTATCAAGTTCTCCCCACATTTCTGTTTTATCTGAAGGAATGGAAGTTTTAGGCATACCAATTGGATCAGATAAGTTTGTGGCTGATGCAACCTTACAAATGGCAGAAAGGGGGAAAGATCTGTGTGACAAACTGATTGGTTTTACTGATTTGCAGAGTTCCATGCTTCTACTAAGACACTGTCATGTGGGTCATCTTCACCATTTAGCTCGATCAATACGACCAAGCAGTTTATCTCATGCAGCTTCACTACACAATGGCTTGACTAGAAAACTTTCTACAGTCT
>NC_085106.1:172700-177700 GCF_963422355.1 Corticium candelabrum
GGGTCAGCAGTTGTAGACAGGTGAGTTTTGTTGTTTATTTTCAACAAGTCCTAACAATCGCAAACATGAATTACACTGTTCCGGTGATAAAACTTTCTCATGAAAGTTTCGTGTGTACGATTGGCTGTTCGTCCATTGTCTTTTGGTTGCCACATACGACATAAAGGAATTAATGTTTCGTGATTGGGCCACACTAAGGAGGCGTGGCACATTCTTGCAGTATGACAGACATACAGACATAGTCCCCAGACCGGAAGTCGGTTCAGACCTAAACATTTAAGAGTACGCTACTCGCCAAGTCTCATGACTTTTACAAAATCCCTTTTCTTATGGCTCATAGCTGAAAATTATTTATTTATTATTTATTTAATTTATTAGTTATTTACTTTTTATTTATTTATTTATTACTAATTAGTTATTAGTTTTATTTATTTATTTTATTTTTTTATTTTTTTTTATTTTTTTTATTATTATTTATTTAGTATTTTTATTTTTTTATTTATTTATTATTTTTATTTACTTATTTATATTTATTTATTTATTTATTATTTTTATTTATTTATTATTTATTTATTTAATATTTATTTATTTTTTATTATTTATTTATTTATTACTAATTATTTATTTACTATTTTTTTATTTTTTTATTTATTTATTATATTTATTTATTTATTTACTATTTTTATTTATTATTTACTTATTTATTTAATATTATTTTCTATTATTTATTGTCTCTATTGCTAATTAGCTTGTTGTTCTTGTCAGGTCTTGACGTCCAAGGTCTTTTTCGAATTCCCGGTCCACAAGCTCTCATTGATGAACTAAAAGAAGGATTTGAACGAGGTGAGATAACACAACAATATTAACCACAACTCACCACACAACACACCATATTAATATCAACAGGAGACGATCCGCTATCCAGCAATCCACAAAGTCGAGACATCAATGCGGTCGCCAGCGTGTTGAAAGAATATTTCAGACGTCTGAGGTCTCCTCTCTTTCCTGAGGAAATGTACCAGAATCTCGTCGACTGTGGACGTTAGCAGCCGTCGTTTGTGTTTATTGTTCATTCTGTGTGTACGAATGTTTGATGTTGTAGGCATTGATAACGTAGAGAGGAGGGTTCTTGCGCTAATTAAAGAGATACAGACGCTACCAGTTGAAGTGATATTCGTTATGAAGTTTCTTTTCCAGTTTCTCAACAAGTAAGAGCTCGTACAGTGTGTGTGTGTGTGTGTTGTTGGATTTGTTATGGGTGAGAGGTCTGGTAATCCACTAAATTGTTTTGTTTGTTTGTCTATTTGTGTGTTCGTTTAGTTATCTGTCTTTCTGTTTATCTATTTATTGATGCCACTTATTGTGTTTAGCTGTCTGTTCATTTGTGTGTGTCTTCGTTTGCTCCTTTATTTGTCTGTGTGACTGTCTATACATGTACACTCATTCATTAGTCTGTCTTTTTGTCTGTCAATCTGTTTGTTTCATGGCATCACTTGAGGTTACAGAATCTGTGTGTGTGTGTGTGTGTGTGTGTGTGTGTGTGTGTGTGAGAGTGTGTGTGTAAGATGATCTTGCCACAATGTGAAGGGTTTCTCAACATGACAAAGTAACAAAAATGACATCCAGCAACTTGGCTCTTGTTTTCGGTCCCTCACTTACTCGCTCACCTCCTGGATCTGAAGAGTTCGCACTCTCTTCTTCCCCTTGCATCAACACAGCTTTGCAGACGTGCATTGAGCATTGCAGTATAGTATTCGAAGCGACAGAAGAGCAGAGAGAAGTAGATGAAGCTGGTGACAAGTAAGTGCTTTGGTTGGTCGTTTTGGTGTGTGTGTGTGTGTGTGTGTGTGTGTGTGTGTGTGTGTGTGTGTCTGTCTGTCTGTCTGTCTGTCTGTCTGTGTCTGTGTGTGTGTGCACATGCTGGTAGCTTGCTGTTTATTACAGTATGGAGAATGAGAATGCACGTCTTGGCAGTGGGAGTCTCAGTGATGATGATGAGGGCAGTGACGCAGGATCTGACCACTCAGGTGATTGTTTATCTCAATAAAATGCCAACTATTACTAATACCCCATTTACACTGGTACACGTTCGAACGGGCCAGACCGGCCAAGTTGGGAGCGGCGGAGTGGGCTGACTCAGCTTGTTCGATTTGAGTGAGCTGGCTCGGTGATAAAGCATGCACAGGTGTATTATTCCCGGGTATGGCGTGGTCTGACGACGGAAGTCTCCAGCTGATTTCATTGTGGGGAGACGAGAGTCAGCTCATCATCACAAGCAGTAGCACTGCTCGTTTTCTAGACTGATAGCGATTCCAAAACGTGACTCTTTTGTGCGATAGCTGCAGGCTCTTGCGCCACTTCACCCGCCACACTCTATCTTTTGGTTTTTTAAACAAGAGCACACACAAAGCAACTACTGGCGTCCATGTTTTGTACGTATTAAGACACGTGACAGTCATGTGAATATAGAACACGCCTATCTGGCCCGTTCGCAACCTCGCAGTGTAAACGTGTGCTGGCTCGCTCAACAATTCACATCCTGCTTGCTGGCCGGTCCTCATCTGTCTTGTCAGTGTAAACGTACTATAAGTCTTCCATCAGCATTCCCTTCTGTCTCCTTGTCTGTCTGTCTGTCTGTCTGTTTGTCTGTCTGTCCATTGTCTGTCTATTTGTCTGTTTGTTTGTCCAATACATATATTTCATACATTGAAACTAGTACACTCACACTAAACTGTAAAACAAACAAGCAAGCCCGCAGGCCCTACGCTAAAACTAACTGCTAACGCCTAAACAACTGAAATGAGTAAGACTCAAAATTACATGAGTTACACTGAGCAAGTCTCGAAAGTTTTCTAGTAATTACTGTTGCATTACATCGTTGCAACGCAATGGAAATACAGCGCCGCCAGTATACAATGAAGTCAGTGCTGTTGTTCTGTCCATCTTCGTTGACTGAAAGGGTTGATAGATCACGTAATAGACTCTGAGCTCTTCCACCCCAACGACCAAAATGTTCAAACACAACAGGTATACATGTTGAAGAATTCCCAAAAATGTCAAACTGCTGACCATATTTTGTCACTTTCTGCTGCTCTCCTGTCTGTCTGTCTATCTGTCTGTCAATACATATATTTTCAAACATTGAACTATTATACACCATTTAAGCAAAGCAACTAAATACTACCCAAGCCAATAGGGCTTGGTTCTACCTACAACTATTTATGTTTATGTGGCTGTCTGTCTGTCTGTCTGTCTGTCTGCCTGTCTGTCTGTCTGTCCATTCTGTCCCTTACTGTGAGGGCCAATAGACATACAGATTACCACCACAGCAGACATCGTGTGTCTGTGTATTCAATTTGAATGAACTTCTTTCTCATGGTAATCTATTTGTCTATTAGTGTATGAAGCTATTGAAGCAATTGCTATTCACGACTACGAGGCGCGATCAAGTGAAGAAATCTCATTCCAGAAGGGCCAGACTGTTTATGTTGTTCAACAGACGGACGATGGCAACTGGTGGGACGGCTTCTTGGGCAACAAACGTGGCTACATCCCGACACAATATGTAGAGATCGTGCCATACGATGAACGACCGAAATCTCCCGCTCCTGGTGCGTTTCAGAGGCAGCCCTCGATGCCTGATAATCCAGACGTTGCACAGTCAGTCAAAACATCAAGTGAACAAACAGCAGATGACATGCCTGATCCTCCTGTGACGGTCACTGTATCTGACCCTGATGCATATCCTGATCCCAATGATATGGCCGCTACTCCAGACAAGCCTCTTGATGATGATATTGAGCTCCCTCCACCTCCTCTAGATCTGCCCATTGTGCCAGACATCGGTACTAGTACTCCTCCTCCTCCTCCTCCTCCTCCTTCGTCCACTGAATATGACGATGCCCTAGACGATGCCGTTGTAGCTCTTACCTCAGCACTCGATGATTTGGAAAACTTTGTAGTGCAAGACCACAAACTACCGCCACTTGAAGAGAAGGTAGCAACAGAAGTGGAGAAGGAAGAGAAACGACTGAGTGATGTATTAGATGAGATGAAACAGGAAGAAGTGGAGAGTGAGGCTAGCATACCAAAAGAAGAGAACATAGTCGTCCTACAAGAGCAAACAACTGAGCAGCCACATGTGAACGAAATCACCAAACAAGAGACAGAAACTCAACCACCAAACCGACTGTCTTCGCCGCCGCCTCATAACGAGCAAATGTTCAATGACCAGCCTGTGTCTCCAGTTCGATCCAAAGTCAGTTCCAAACCGCTTCCGCACGTTCCTGTCAAGCCGTCCAAACTTCCCGCCCGCAATCCATACGGCCAACTGAATGCGTCTACCAAACCACCACCCGTCGGCATCACTCACACTCACCCCGGTGACAACATATTCGGACAGATTGAAGGCGTACTGAGTACTGCAGCAAGAGCTCCCAAATGGGAGATGCCACCACGAGAACCAACAAGTCCAACAAGCCCAACTTACCCTAAACTACCAGTCCCCGCTTCTTCAAGCTTGAAGAAAAGCAAGAAAACAAAACAACCGCCACCCGCGATGCCTCCCAAACCGACCATCAAAGAGAAACCAAGGCCCCCGCCCTTCATCAACCCATCAGAAATCAAAAAAAGAGCCGACGCACTGAGAGCACGCCCGAAAAAATACGGCAGGAGGGATGATGGGCCCGACTCGGTGTTCGACGGCAGTGATTCTCTTGATGGTCGGTCGGAAGAACAAGGAATCACACATCTGTAAGTGAGTGTGAGTTGTAAGATGTGCAGTTTTATAGTAACAGTAACAGAAGCATGTGATAGTGTGGTTATAAGTAGGAATGACACGGCCGTTGTTTTCCATGGATTTCTTGTAGAAGAGCAGAGTGGACATTAATTTTAGACGATTGAGTCAAGACTATTCGCTGTAAGCATTTACAGTACGAGATAAAGTATACACACCAGCTGCTATGCCACCAACGTTCACTGAATTCATCAATTTCTGTGTC
>NC_085106.1:182700-185200 GCF_963422355.1 Corticium candelabrum
TTAAAATGATGACGTCATACTTTTAAGAAGTTTTCCCTGGAGACTTGGAAATAGACTTTTCCTTTTTCTTTTACAGCTCCTAACTTGCACTCATCACCAAACATAGATCCGACCTCTTTCAGAGCGATTCCTTCAAATCCAGTAGGGATGGTGCACCACAATGGAACACTCATTTTGAGTAGCGCGCGTTAGCAATTAATTTACAATCCGGGACTTGGCTAATTGAGCTAACGTACGTTACTGCTTTCTGTGCGCGAGTGAATGGCGACAATTTCCAAGCGAGAAGTGAAAGCAGCTTGTGATAAATTTCTACAAGGGCCAGAAAATGCGAATGAAATCGTCACGCTATTAGAAGCCAGTGAGGTAAGTAATAAATCTAAAATTTATCGATATTGATATCAAACTATTGATATCAGTAAATTAGTTTTATTTTATTTGACAATTTTGGTGTCAGTGTTACCTCTAGTATTATATGTATGCATACGTATAATGTCACAAGTTAATATAAATATTTGTTAATTAAAATTTAAAATTCTAATTTAAAATTTAGAACATCTGGTAATTTATTTAAAAATTGAAAATTAGAAATGAGTTGATGTTGCAGGCAAGCAACAGGCGTGTTGTTGCAAATAGCGTCAAACAGTTGTTTCGAGCTTGTCAGCATTTGATGAAGAGTGAGGGATATGTGAAGCTGAGGGGAAAGCAGAGCTTGAAAGGTTTGGGGAGATTGGTTGTTGTGATGTTGTTGTTGATGTTGGATTGTTTGTAGGAGGAGAGTCTGGTGATCCAGAGACGGAGTATTGTTTGTGGATTCGAGAAAAATATCACGCTTGCTTGAATCGTTTTTTGGAATTGTTGTCACATTCTTGTGATCATGTGAAGGTGAATGGACAGACAAACAGACAAACAGACAGACAGATGCATAAATGGGCAGACAGACAGACAGACAGACAGACAACACAAACAGACAGACAAACAGACAGACAGACAAAGAGACAAACACACAAGTAGACAGACAGACAGACAGACAGACAGATAGACATACACACAAATAGACAGACAGACATACAGACAGACTGACACACAAATAGACAGACAGACACACAAATAGACAGACAGGCAGACAGATAGACTGACACACAAATAGACAGACAGACAGACAGACGCACAAATAGACAGACACACAAATAGACAGACAAACAGACAGACAAACAGACAGACAGACACACAAATAGACAGGCAGACAGACAGACAGATACACAAGTAGACAGACAGGCACCCACACAGATAGACAAACAAACAGACAGACAAACAGACAGATAGACACACAAACAGACAGACAAACAGACAGACAAATGGACAGACAAGTGACACACAATCGGATGTGCAGGCAGACAGTAGACACACACACACAAAATTTATAAGTCACAAAACATTTACAGTTAATTAATATCTACCAGGAGCTGTCACTTGTCTCATTCATGAGACTCCTAATAATGGAATCTACGAGCGCATATGAAGCTCTATCTCAACCATATCACTTCTCAATCTCATCACTCGAACAACTTTCTGAGGCACTTCTCAACACGGACCAAGACATGAAAGCAATGATTGCAAGATTCTCTGAATATCTCGAATACGACGACATTAGACTATACATGATGACAGCAGTTCGAAATATCATAACTACAAAACTTGATTGTCCAGAAGCTAAAGCCAGTGACATTACATCGAGTTTTGTTTTCCACACATTTGAGTTTCTACGTCACGTACGAATGCCAACGTCTACAGATGATATTGGAAACTTTGTTGGTGGAAGTTTGGTTGGAGAAGGAGAGGCAGTGAGTGGAAGTGAGAAGAGGAGAAAACGAAAAGCAGCAAAATCGAAAATACCGCAAGCACGTGATGTGACTGACTTAGTGGTTAGTGATGTTAATTAATATCAATAGATTTTAATTAATCTACAGTCAAATACTAATTAATTTTTGTACACACAGCACATATTATATTATATATTATACACAATAATAATTAATTTTTTGTACACACATCACATATTATATTATACACAATAATAATTAATTTTTGTACACATATCACATATTATATTATATATTATACACAATAATAGTTAATTTTTTGTATACACATCACATATTATATTATACACAATAATAATAAATTTTTGTGTACACACATCACATAATATATTATACACAATAATAATTAATTTTTGTACACATATCACATATTATATTATACACAATAATAATTATTTTTTGTACACATATTACATATTATATTATACACAATAATAATTAATTTTTTGTACACACATTACATATTATATTATACACAATAATAATTAATTTTTATAAATTTATTAATCTTGTGTTTTAGTCTCATCGGTTTGCTTTCAGTGAGCTGTGGCTCTCGTTTCTTCGTCTTCCTGTAAGACCATCATTCTCCTCTGATTTCAATGATTCTAATTTCTTCACAT
>NC_085106.1:190200-197700 GCF_963422355.1 Corticium candelabrum
AACAACAGCTGCTTCAAACGTCTTGGACTGTACAGCCATTGACCTAAAAAAATCGATGTCAAATGGACGCATACAGAGACAGACAGAGTATTTTATTCTAATATATGAGAGCACCTGTAGCCCTCGTATACATGTAACAAACTATGTTGCAATGAGTAACCAACAGCATGTCACTCACCCCGGGTTATGGTGCATGGAAGGATTATCGAAGGTTCCACTGCTTATCACATGAGACTTCCATTCCATGCCTAACAACACAACGAATTTTGTATTCGAAAGACAAGTCTGGGTCTGTTGGGCTTCAGTGGTGTCGCATAACATACACGGTGACACATTGGATACAGTATACTCACTGTATGTGTACGTTGTCTCCTTCCTTGTGACTCCTCCTTCATCGTACTCTCTTGTGTGCCGATGTTCTACCCACTGATACATCTCTACCTCTCTTGACAACTTGACAGCTTGCACAGACACGCCGTACGTCTCATCGCTCAACACGTCATTCGTCCTCAGAGCATTGTTGATGTGAACAAGTTTGCCCTCGAGTGAGAAATCGACCACAGACCCGCCACCAACAGAAATACAAAGGCTCAGACCTTCATCGAGAGATTGTGCCGTCTGAACAGCTCGTCCCTATCATACAAACAATCAAGTAACATTTGACTTAATCAAGCAATGAAATACTATATTTTTATATTGTTTTATACACCCCTGGTAACACCCTTGGTAACAGCCTTAATTGGTAACACCCTTCATTTGTAACACCCTTGGTAATGTTCTTGGTAACACCCTTGGTAACATCCTTAATTGGTAACACCTTTTGTAACATCCTTAATTGGTAACACCCTTGGTAAACCCTTGGTAACACACTAGGTAATGCCCTCTTGGTAACAGCTGTGGTAACACCCTTGGTAACACCCTAGGTAATGCCCTTGGTAACATCCTTAGTAACCCCTTGGTAACACCCTTAGTAACCCCTTGGTAACACCCTTAGTAACCCCTTGGTAACACCCTTAGTAACCCCTTGGTAACACCCTTAGTAACCCCCTTGGTAACACCCTTGGTAATGCCCTTAGTAACACCCTTAGTAACACCCTTAGTAACACCCTTGGTTACATATTCTAAGTAGCCCACTTGGTCACATCCTGGTTATTACCAATTGATAGCCTCAACACTATAGGCCATCCTCACCCTAGATGGTAGACTTAGAAATAGTAGAACAAAGTTTGAATGCTAAAGTTTTAAGATGTTAAAATTTAAAAATTTCATCTAATTAAAAACACGTCCATCAACCAAATATTGGTGCAGACGCTCTTATCAAATAACTAAATTTTTTCTATATTTGATATATTTAATTTATTTATTTATTATTGTTTTTGTTTATTTTAAAACTATTTATTATTTATATTTATATACATATATATCTTTACTTATTTTTCATTTCATTTTTTATTTTTTATTTAAAATTCTTGTGGCCAATTGTGTTTACAAGTGAGCTAGTGGCTGCAAAGCTGTTGACGTGCTCGTTTAGTGTGTTAAATAAATAACCTCGTTATAGAAGAGTAGCATCACTGCTGCAAACACAACGCCGATGCCGAAGAGAGATCCACAGAAACTTCCTCCCACGCGTTCCAAGTAACCAGACTTGCGATGATAGGACACTCTAGTGTGACTGTCTGGAGACGGAACACCACCGAAATAACCATTATTGTTTATCATGCCAGTAGTCTGAAGAGAAAGAAAGAAATTAGAAACGAATAAATTGCTAATGATCAGAAGGAGGGCAGCGGAAGGACACGTCAGCAGATGTTAGGAGTGCAGGCCAGCAGAAATGGGAATGTAAGTTCTGTGGTAGAAGAGGAGACAATAGAGTGGAACTCTATGTGTGTCTTGAGGCTCACCCCTGGACGTTGATACATTGGTCCGTGATAAAGCGACGTTAGCGTGTGAAATCAGGCCTGGTGTGAAATGTACATTGTACACTATTGTGGTCACGTGCAACTGGTGAAGTAACGCGCGCGAATCAATTTGTGATTAGATTGGGAGGCTATGTACTAATAATGATAATTCATAACAAATATATTTGACATGCTACAAAAATTAATACTAACGGTCTCCAGTATAGAGTTTCATAGTAGACATAAAAAACTTATACAAATTGCTTTTTGCCAAAAACAAAACAAAGAGGTAAATGTACTCTGTCTCTCCACACTTGTTCATTGTGTGTGATCTTATCGTCTCTCTTCTCTGCCGAATGGTCAAGATAATACATTAAGTCTTCACCTTCTTTCCATCCTAGTGATCTCAACAGATCAGCCATCTCCTTAGTTTCATATTTATTATCACCATCCCCGTCTCCTGAGTCAAGATACAGTCGGATAGGAACCTTCTTGATGTTCTCAATAATATTAAATAATGACAAGTTATTGCTATCAACCCACCAGAGTGAAGGAGACATGCAGATTGCATTACCAAACACATGATGATGAGTAACAGCAAGTGTAAGAGACAACAACCCGCCCATCGATGCTCCAAATGATGTGGTTGACATTGGACCATCTTGAGTTCGGAATTTTATATCAACAGCAGGTTTTACACACTCAATGAGATAACGAATGAATGGATCACGTGAAGACTCAATAAAAGAGCCAGTGCAATATTCTTTCATTCTGTTTCCTGGCAACAGACCATCAACATTCGGAACAGCAACAAGAATGAGCTCCTCTATATCTCCATCGTGCCACATTTTGTCCAATATTTCATCTAAATACATACCACCCCAACATGGGCCACCACAATCACCAGGAGTAGAGAAAACATTTTGACCATCATGAGCATACATAACTGGATACTTCACATCACACGTATTAGCATACGATGGAGGCAAGTAGACAAAAATTGGTCGTTTCAGTATTCCATAAGCTGCAATGTCTGCTGAAACTTCTGGTTCAATGACTTGAAACTGGGACCCATCAGAGTATGGGCGATTGTAAGCTCTGTGAGGAATGGGGCATGCACGACGAACACAAATTCCCGGATCCATGTGAATGAACATGACGGAGTTCCCGTATTCTTCATCTCGGTGAGGATTAGTGGGATCTGCGTGCCACTCTTTACCATCAACAAAAAATTTATATTTATAATATCCTTCCATGAGAGGTAAAGTAAGACGAAATTCATTTCCCTCTTTCTTCATTGGCAAAGAGTCAGTTTTCCAGCCGCAGAAATCACCCACCAGATGAACGCTACTAGCGCCATCATGACAATAAATAAACGTTACTCGGTACCAATCCTCGTCCATAAATTTCCACAGCATGTGCAGCAACTCAACAACTCTAGGCAAAGCGCGTTACGGAGGGTTAGAATAAGTTTAAGAGCTAACGCGCTTTAAACAAAAAATTAATATCAATGTACTATTACAAAAGCATTCGTAATACGTTCTATTTACTGCATTTTAGTTCTCATACATACTATGCATATATGTACATACCTAATCTCGCACACTGTAGGGTTGTACACGCTTATAGAGAGTAGCCGTAAAATGTCCCGTATCTAATTGATCACGTGATCACCAGCTGTGCTTTTGTCTCGACGACGATCAATGAACGAGGTAGCACTTAGAGGCCTTGATCCTACATCTGGAAGTCAAGCGAAGCATGATGTAAGACGCTCGTCACATCTCTGTCTTCGTTGCATTCGTCACGTGTCCTCAACAGTTTTCCACATTTCGGCATCTTTTCTTTCAGCTTTTGACGTATTTTGAACAGCTGAAGGCGTCTCCGAACGGCTGGTTGCTCTGCGCGGACACTTTCGTGCGGAACGTTTACAGGCATGGTTGACACGTGGTCGCGCACGTGGTTGGTTGTGATCACTGAAATTTTCTCGCGTAGAGATCAGTATGTTCAGTTCTTTTTGATTCAAGTTATCGAGCACCATATTCGCAACAGGTCAGATGGATTTCCTTGTGTTTTTGAATATACTAATTTATATAAATTAATATTAACTATGATCATTAATATTAATATTTCTTTTATAATTAATAATATTAATTTAAAACTTATCAATGATACCTTTACATAAATTTTTAATAAATTTTAATTAATATTATTAATTTTAAATTTTGTGAAGACATGTAGCGTCAGAGGAGACGGAAAAGATGAAATTGAGACAGATGATGCTAACATGGATTGAAAACCAGGTATACAGTAGAGCACCACTTATCTGACCAAATAGGACTAGAGGGTGTTCTGTCTGTCTGTCTGTCTGTCTGTCTGTCTGTCTGTCTGTCAATACATATATTTTCAAACATTGAACTATTATAAACCATCTAAGCAAAGCAACTAAATACTACCCAATCTAATAGGGCTTGGTTCTACCTACAACTATTTATGTTTATGTGGCTGTCTCTTAAAACAATCTTCTTCATTTTGCTGTCAATCACTCTAGCGTTTGATCGTTGTAGACACACAGAAAACACATTTCCAGTATGTCTTGAAGGTTGATGCATTTGGCTTTCTGTCTTCGTCTCTTGATAGCTCTGACAGTTTCTTCAAATACTCTTCAGCTTTCTCGCCCCAACAGCCAAAATGTTTGAAGACTATAGGCACAAATGTTGGTCGAAAACCCCCAGGCAAGAGCTCCTGGTCGTACTTTTTGATCTTCAGATTTTCTCTTCTGGTTGCCGCTGCTCTCTGAGTTGTAGCTGATAAACCTTCTATTTCATTACTCCAGGGATGCGCTAGAGCAATATTCAATTCAAGATCCACCCCCGATGCCGAATCTGTCTGTCTGTCTGTTTGTTTGTCTGTCTGTTTTTCCGTCTGTCTGTTTGTCCATCTGTCTGTCTGTCTGTCTGTCTGTCTATTTCTCTGTCTGTCTGTTTGTCTTTCTGTCTGTCTGTTTGTCTGTTTGTTTCTCTGTCCGTCTGTTTGTTTGTCTGTCTGTTTGTTTTTCTGTTCGTCTGTCTGTTTGTCTGTCTGTTTGTTTGTTTCTCTGTCCGTCTCTGTCTGTCTGTCTGTCTGTTTGTCTGTCTGTCTGTTTGTCTGTCTGTCTGTCTGTCTGTTTGTCTGTCTGTTTGTGTATATCATCCCTCCCCCCCCCCCCGTGTGTCTATCTGTCTCTACTCATTTGCCATTCATCTTTCTACTTGTACACATTTGATTATCACATTGCATGTCTATCTGTAGTGTTTGTTTACAGCTGCATGTTTGTCCTGTTTATCACACATCCATATTCTACAATCATCATAATATTTCATTTCCTATTAATTTCATGCCCTTCCAGGCTACATCAAAGGTCAAAGAGAAAGGCGTAATAATACGAAAAGTCGCTCAGTTGTTTGCACTGCTATTGCTCACCGACTACCCACAACAGGTAAGACAACAACAGACATCCAATCCACACTTTATATTTACAAATCTGATGGCCAACGTCCGTCCAGTGGCCGACATTCTTTGCAGATCTGTTTCACAGACTGCATCTCGGTGTCGCCTGCATTGAAGTGTATTTGCGGATTTTATTGGCAATTGATGATGAGATAACAGAGAGAGATGTTTTACACACACCAGAAGTCAGTGATGATGTTGATTGTCTGTGTCCTTTGTAATGATTGTGTGTAGGAAATGGCTCGTAACGTGTTGATTAGAGACACGATGAGACAGCAGTGTGTACCACAGCTTGTGGATTCGTTGCTGCAAATTCTGGTGATTTTTGTTTCTGTTTGGAGTGTGGCTTTGGTATTTTCTATTTATTTGTTTGTTTATTTGTTTGTTTATTTATTTGTTTGTTTATTTATTTGTTTATTTGTTTGTTTGTTGGTTTTGTTTGTTTATCTAATTTTTGTTTGTTTATTTATTTGTTTGTTTATTTATTTTTATTTGTTTGTTTGTGTATTTGTTTGTTTATTTATTTTATTTGTTTGTTTGTTTGTTTATTTGTTTGTTTATTTATTTTTTATTTGTTTGTTTGTTTATTTGTTTGTTTATTTGTTTGTTTGTTTATCTGTTTGTTTATTTGTTTGTTTATTTATTTGTTATTTGTTTGTTTATTTATTTGTTTGTTTATTTGTTTGTTTATTTATTTGTTTGTTTATTTATTTGTTTGTTTGTTTGTTTGTTTGTTTGTTGGTTTTGTTTGTTTATCTAATTTTTGTTTGTTTATTTATTTATTTTTATTTGTTTGTTTGTTTGTGTATTTGTTTGTTTATTTATTGTATTTGTTTGTTTGTTTGTTTATTTGTTTGTTTATTTATTTTTTATTTTTTATTTGTTTGTTTGTTTATTTGTTTGTTTATTTATTTGTTATTTGTTTGCTTATTTATTTGTTTGTTTATTTGTTTGTTTATTTATTTGTTTGTTTATTTGTTTGTTTGTTTGTTGGTTTTGTTTGTTTATCTAATTTTTGTTTGTTTATTTATTTATTTTTATTTGTTTGTTTGTTTGTGTATTTGTTTGTTTATTTATTGTATTTGTTTGTTTGTTTGTTTATTTGTTTGTTTATTTATTTTTTATTTTTTATTTGTTTGTTTGTTTATTTGTTTGTTTATTTATTTGTTATTTGTTTGCTTATTTATTTTATTTGTTTGTTTATTTATTTGTTTGTTTATTTGTTTGTTTGTTTGTTGGTTTTGTTTGTTTATCTAATTTTTGTTTGTTTATTTATTTGTTTGTTTATTTATTTTTATTTGTTTGTTTATTTATTTTTATTTGTTTGTTTGTTTGTTTATTTGTTTGTTTATTTATTTTTTATTTGTTTGTTTGTTTATTTGTTTGTTTATTTATTTGTTATTTGTTTGCTTATTTATTTGTTTGTTTATTTGTTTGTTTATTTATTTGTTTGTTTATTTGTTTGTTTGTTTGTTGGTTTTGTTTGTTTATCTAATTTTTGTTTGTTTATTTATTTATTTTTATTTGTTTGTTTGTTTGTGTATTTGTTTGTTTATTTATTGTATTTGTTTGTTTGTTTGTTTATTTGTTTGTTTATTTATTTTTTATTTTTTATTTGTTTGTTTGTTTATTTGTTTGTTTATTTATTTGTTATTTGTTTGCTTATTTATTTGTTTGTTTATTTGTTTGTTTATTTATTTGTTTGTTTATTTGTTTGTTTGTTTGTTGGTTTTGTTTGTTTATCTAATTTTTGTTTGTTTATTTATTTGTTTGTTTATTTATTTTTATTTGTTTGTTTATTTATTTTTATTTGTTTGTTTGTTTGTTTATTTGTTTGTTTATTTATTTTTTATTTGTTTGTTTGTTTATTTGTTTGTTTATTTATTTGTTATTTGTTTGCTTATTTATTTGTTTGTTTATTTGTTTGTTTATTTATTTGTTTGTTTATTTGTTTGTTTGTTTGTTGGTTTTGTTTGTTTATCTAATTTTTGTTTGTTTATTTATTTGTTTGTTTATTTATTTTTATTTGTTTGTTTATTTATTTTTGTTTGTTTGTTTGTTTGTTTATTTGTTTGTTTATTTATTTTTTATTTGTTTGTTTGTTTATTTGTTTGTT
>NC_085106.1:202700-205200 GCF_963422355.1 Corticium candelabrum
TTTCGCCATGTGAGAACCCGTATGTTTGCAAACTTTACTGGCTTCACACGTTTGACACAACAAACGTCACTTTTTCAGAGAACAAGCAAACGAGAGTTGACTACAGAACGCTTACTGGAGTCATCCATATTAATTCAAAAGTATTCGTTGATATTAACTGCCTTGTTAATTGCTATTTTAGATTGTGCTAGTTGATATTAATTAAATTATTTAAATAATTATTTTATTGCAAATTAAAAATTTAGGTAATATCAACTAGTACACGCCAATTAATTAATAACAATTTACAAACTAGTTAATATCAACTAATACTTTTACATCAGCATGGTCTACATTATTACATCTTCATTAACTAGTCTTTGTCACTTTTATTTGTGTTTGCATTGTACGCTAGGTGATGACTACTGTAGATGTCAAAACTTTAGGAACTTAATTTCACCAGGACAGACGAAATAGTGTGTGTGTGTGTGTGTGTGTGTGTGTGTGTGGTGTGTGTGTGTGTGTGTGTGTGTGTGTGTGTGTGTGTGTGTGTGTGTGTGTGTGTCAACATATCTGTGAATGACATCTCACATAAGGTGTACGTACTGGTTATTTTATGACGATACATTAATTACCAATGTTGTATGGCAGAATCCACATTTCGGAGTCGATTCAAAGTTTCCAGAAATGAAAGAACTTGTTGCAACTGTAACGACCCGTGTGCTAGTTTTACTGCAGAATCATTAATTTATTCTTTTTTAGGTTGTCACAAGTCACGTCTCTCATCATTCTCATCCAGAGGTTTCTCAGTTGGTATGCATGTACAGCAGCTACATTGTCATTACTTGTTTATTGTCATGATGTCATTTTGTGTGACAGTATTTTGAAACGCTCGTCAGATATGAAAAGTTTTTTAGTCACGAGCCACAGCACCTTGCTGTAGGTTTGGTAAGTGACTTTATGCATTGTATTGAAAATGCATGCATTTTGCTGATACATTTTATTGAGATGCATCTCTCCAATACAATAGGGGAGTGTATTTGAGAGATGCATCTCTTCAATACAACATTTGTGTGTGTGTGTGTGTGTGTGTGTGTGTGTGTGTGTGTGTGTGTGTGTGTGTGTGTGTGTGTGTGTGTGTGTGTGTGTGTGTGTGTGTTCGTGTGTGTGTGTGTGTGTGTGTGTGTGTGTGTGTGTGTGTGTTCATGTGTGCGCGTGTGTGTGTGTGTGTGTGTGTGTTTGTGTGTGTGTGTGTGTGTGTGTGTGTGTGTGTTTGTGTGTGTGTGTGTGTGTGTGTGTGTGTGTGTGTGTGTGTTCGTGTGTGTGTGTGTGTGTGTGTGTGTGTGTGTTCATGTGTGCGTGTGTGTGTGTGTGTGTGTGTGTGTGTGTGTGTGTGTGTGTGCATCTGATGTTGATCGTAATGCATGAATGTGTCTCTGCTTGATCTCAGGCTTCATTTCTCGATCACCGAGGTTTAAGAAACAGTAACAATCATGTTCGAAGTCGTTGTGCATACTTATTTGCAAGATTTGTGAAACAGTTGCGGTTAGTTTTGTAGCTCATTGAGCATAAAATTGAGTACAGTCAATGTGCTTCCTGTCTAGAACTCAACTCCATCTTGTAGCTCATGATGCATTGAAGAGAATTCAAGACCTTCTAGTGCTCTCGCCTGAAAATGGCTGCATAAGTGATTTTGTATCAGTTGATGACCAGGTGGTGTTTCCGTGATACAATGACATACAATTAATTATAATTAATTATTTTTAAAATTAATATATTAATTTATTGCGAATGTTTTGTGTAGATGTTTCTTTATGAAGCTGCTGCTGTTCTGATCATATCTACTGGTGCACCACAAGATGTGCGTCACTTGTTCATTGAATTAGAATTTACATTATTCATGATAGTCGTTATAAACAAGCTTGTTTGGAGTAGAAGCAACTACTGATGATGAAGTCTTTGATGTCACCCGTGCTGGAGAAATTTGAGTCAAGTTTGGCCAAAGTGAGTGATACACTGTACAGAAGAATGAATGCAGTTTGTTTGATAGATTAGTAATTTATGATACGAGCACTTTTGCTAATGTGTTGTGGCACATTTTAGGAATACACATTTTTGCTTGTTTTGTATTGACAAGTAATAGGTTGTTGTATTGGAGGGATTCATCTTACAATACATTAGACTATTGTATTGGAGGGATGCATCTCACAATACACATAAAGAACTCATTTATTAGATAAACGAGGAGCACCTCACTAATACATGGCCATCACACTTAACAATAATGTGGCGCCAGTAAAGTAATAGTAAAAGCTCTAACAAGTAATGTATTGGAGGGATGCATCTCACAATACACTAGACTATTGTATTGGAGGGATGCATCTCACAATACATTAGACTATTGTATTGGAGGGGATGTATCTCACAACGCTAAACTATTGTATTGGAGGGATGCATCTCACAATACACTAGACTATTGTATTGGAGGGATGCATCTCACAATACACTAGACTATTGTATT
>NC_085106.1:210200-220200 GCF_963422355.1 Corticium candelabrum
TCCTTTCTATCACTAGGATTATCTTCAACATTTGCAGCATTGTGATCAGAAGACGTTTAAGAGTTTTCTAAAGGTTTGTACAACATCCAGCGTTTGTTGTGTTATTTGGCAATGAACAATAATTCTTTTGCTGGTCGGGATTTCTCACTCTATTTGCTGTTATCATTGCATTTGCACTAGCACTAGCAGGTTGAAACAAATCCGGTCTGTATGCATACAACACTCAGAATAAATTGCAAAGTGGTTTGAATTAAAGCCGTGGGGCTTGTATTTGGACATATTTTGTATTTATTTTTGGTGTGTCTATAACATGTGTGGCACCAGGTGTGATTGGCCGATGTGCAGGGTGAGACTAAAGTGTAAGGATAGGGAGGCGTTGGTATTGAAAAGATCCGTTGTTCAATACATGATTTTATTTTGACTTGAAAGTGTGTTGTACAAGTCTTCATTCTCATTTGTTTAAATGTCTTTTATTATAGACATTCTTCATGCAGCTCAAGCATCAGTTATGACATCAACTGATATCCACAGCAGCATTTATCAGCATTAATACTTTGGAATAAAACGAAGATAAGGAAATCAGATATTCTATGTTTCGATAGTGTTATTTCAAAATATAACATTTCTATTTCTTGTTGAATTTTGAGTAAATACGTTATATCTTTGCAGCAGGTATTCCTCATATAAAAGTGTATTGTATTGATTGATGCATCCGTCTGATGTAATAAGCTCATGTATTATGAGATGCATCCCTCTCATACAATAGTCTAGTGTATTGTGAGATGCATCCCTCCAACACATTAGTTTAGTGTATTGTGAGATGCATCCCTCCAATACAATAGTCTAGTGTATTGTGAGATGCATTCCTCCAATACAATAGTCTAGTGTATTGTGAGATGCATCCCTCCAATACAATAGTCATAAACACACTCGTTATGATGTTGAAGACTCAGCCTTTTGGTTACACTTTTAGTGGTTCATCTCACAAGATCAATGCTCTTCTGTTCGCTGATGACGTTACCCTAGTATCAAAGTTGCCTTCTGGTTTACAGCGTTTGTGTAATATTGTGTCTGACTGGTGCCAGTGGTCCCAACTGACCATTAAAATGTCCAAATGCAGCTGTTTAGGTCTGAGTTTTAAACCCAAATTCCATCTTCGTGATCCTTCGGTTTCAATTTCTAATGAGTCTGTTCTCTTTCTTGGTTCTGAGTCTTTCATTTTCCTTGGAATGCCAATCAATGGAAACTTGTCTGATGATAATTTCAAATCTTCTCTAATAAGCAAGGCAAAGACTTTGATGCAGAAATTGGATAATTGCCCTGTTAGTTGCCGGTGGAAACTAAAATTATACCAAAATGGAATCTTCCCAAGATTGTCATGGTACCTGTCTCTACTTCCTCTTTCACCAAGCTGGCTGCAATCTGAAGTAGATAGAATTGTTACATCTTACCTCAAGAAATGGTGTAAACTTCGTTGCTCGGCCTGTACTGCCATCTTCTACCTCCTCCCACAAAATGCTGGTCTTGGCTTACCCCGTTTGTCTACGTCTTCCATCTCCCTCCAGTCTTCAAAATCTGCGCATCTCTTATCCTCGCATGACAACTGTGTCGCTCTTTGGCCACCAGTCAAGCATATAATAAATCGTATAGCAACAGATTCTCTGCTTTTAGAGAAGAAGCAAAGTCACTACCTGAAACACCAGGTGCTTCAGCAGCAAAATTGAGTGACATCACCAAATCAAGACTAAAGGAGGAACACCAAGAACAACTTCTTGCAAGAACTAAGAATCTACATGTTCAGGGCTCCATCTTTCGTCTAGAAAACTGTTCATCTGACGTCTGGGCAAATGTTGTCTCTTGTCTTCCCGGTCATCAACTTTCTTTTGTTCTCAATGCCATTTCTGATACCCTCCCTTCAAATACTAATCTTGTCTTATGGAGTAAACGTTCTTGTGATAAATGTCTTCTATGCCATCAACGTCAAACCCTTTTTCGCGTTCTCAATAATTGCTCAGTCCTCTTAAAATGTCGTCATTACAATCAACGTCACGACTCTGTTCTCAGTCTTCTCTATAATGCGGCTATTAACCATCTACCACATCAATTCAACATCTTTGCTGATTTAAAAGACTGTGAAGTAAAATTTCCATCTGACATCATTCCTACTGCACAAAGGCCTGACATGTTGATTTGGAATAATCATAAGCTCAAATTTTATGTCATAGAACTAACAATCCCTTTCGAAACAAACTTTTTTGATGCAAATAAAAGAAAATCAGAACGGTATACAGACTTCATGATGACCATCAAATCAAAAGGCTTCACATGTAACCAACTAAATATTCAAATAGGATCTAGAGGCTTTATTGATACTCCAAGTCTTCTCCCCTTCCTTGATGTCATCTCTATTCCTCCTCACAATCAACGTCAACTATTATCATCAATCGTAAAAGTGACAATTGAAGAATCTCTTAAAATATGGTTAGCCAGAAACAATATCTAGTTCTGTTTATCCTAGTTTAGTTATTTTAGTTGTACATTACTTGTGAGAGCTTTTACTATTACTTTACTGGCACCGCATTATTGTTAAGTGTGATGGCCATGTGGTAGTGAGGTGCTCCTCGTTTATCTAATAAATGAGTTCATTGTGTATTGTGTATTGTGAGATGCATCCCTCCAATACAATAGTTTAGCGTTGTGAGATACATTCCCTCCAATACAATAGTCTAATGTATTGTGAGATGCATCCCTCCAATACAATAGTCTAGTGTATTGTGAGATGCATCCCTCCAATACAATAGTCTAGTGTGTTGTAAGATGCATCCCTCCAATACAATAGTTTAGCGTTGTGAGATACATCCCCTCCAATACATAGTCTAGTGTATTGTGAGATGCATCCCTCCAATACAATAGTCTAGTGTATTGTGAGATCCATCCCTCCAATACAATAGTTTAGCGTTGTGAGATACATCCCCTCCAATACAATAGTCTAATGTATTGTGAGATGCATCCCTCCAATACAATAGTCTATTGTGAGATGCATCCCTCCAGTACAATAGTCTATAGTGAGATGCATCCCTTCATCTATAATATATAATATAATAATATATAACCTTTATCCCAGCACAGAGCCCCACTATTCATCCCTCCCACCATCACAACCATCTGCAGCCTATGGCGTGTACCAAAGATAAACATCAGAAATCTCAACTCAACTTGTTATATCTAAATTCATCCCTCGCCTCTACAGTCCCATATACACTATGAACAAATCCACATCTGTCTGTTCTTTGTATATTACTGCAAACTCTACAAATATCCCTTTATAAAAGGGAGCTTGAAATTTAACAACAAAATGAGCAACAACCTCCAAGTTGATAACAAATATTCTCATAGATTAACTGTTTGTATTTTCAAAGTTTGTGTTGTCGTTTATTGGTTTCCTGGTGGAATAGCATTTGGTAGTAAACCTGGACTGTGGACTAATGTTGGCGACTGAGTGATTGTTGCGGGTGTTGGTAGCGACGGCGTGCCAGCGATTTGCATTAGAGGGGAACAGAGGTGATAGTTGTCTGTTGGTAGGTCTGATGTCGTCGACATGGAATACGATGAGAGTTCGGTGACTGCCATTTCTTTCGAAGTGTGACATTGATTTGATGAGAGATCTAGTTTACCTGAGGAAAATTGTAAATGTTGAACAAAATGTTCCAAGTGTGTGTGTGTGTGTGTGTGTGTGTGTGTGTGTGTGCGCGTGCGCGCGTTTGTGTGTGTGTTTGTGTGTGTGTTTGCGTGTTGTGTGTGTGTGTGTGTGTGTGTGTGTGTGTGTGTGTGTGTGTGTGTGTGTGTGTGTCTAGTATTCACCCGGTTTCCTTGGTGAAGTTTGCTTCCTCACTGGTCCCCATGAATGTCGTTGTAGTGCAAGTCCTGATAACGTCTGCGTCGGGAAATGTGCAAGGCAGACAGTCTGGGGTGAAGGCAGGAGTTGTTGTTGAGGATCGACGGTGTTTCCTGGTAATAGCTGCAGTTGTAGTTGCTGCTGCTGAAGAAACTGTGGGTGATACTGAGCATTGAATACTTGGTTGGGTACTATTGGTGGGCAGTTGCCGCTGTGTGTTTGTGAAGTGTTGGGTTGCCGAGGGACAGAAATATTTAAAACACCTTGTGTGTCAACAGGTAGACCTAGTGAAGAATGAGAACAGGCAGTTAGAGAGATGGAATGGGAGAAATGATGAGAGATACAAATGGAGATTGCAGAGATGGGCAGGCATCAAACACAGACAGACAGATAGATAGACAGACAATAGACAGACAGACAGACAGACAGACAATAGACAGACAGACAGACAGACAATAGACAGACAGAGACAATAGACAGATAGACAGACAGAGAGGTAGATACACAGAATAACCAGGCAGACAGGCAGACAACAGGCAGACAACAAATATTCAGACCAACAAGCAACCACAAAACATACACACAAGATCACACCTAAATTACAAAGTAAGCAGACCAACAGCAAAGCCTCACGTTCCATACCTGATTGTTTCATTATCTGCTGACTCTGCATGTCCACGACCGTTGCCATCAGTCCATTAGGAACCGAATACTGTGACACCACCAGGGCCTGCTGCTGCTGCTGCTGCTGCTGCAGCAGCAATGACACATCTCCGTTTATCTGTCTATTCATCTGAAACTGTCCAGTAGAATTAGCATGATGGGAAGGCCGACTGCAATGCTGCCTGCCGCCTCTCTGTACAGCATTTGTCTTCGGCTTGCAGTTGATTCCCATACTCGTTGATGTCAACATTTGATCATTTCCTGTCAATGCACCAAGACTTCCAAGAAGGACTGACGAGTGAGGTTGTATTGGTGGCCAGTCGTTAGGCTGGGGTGTCTGGGATCCATCCAGGTGGTTCGTAAGGTGTTGTGTGAGGAGGGATGGATGGCAGTGGATCGCTGGGATGTTGACTCGATGCTGTGATTTGTCGTCGTGAAGGTCAAGAGGTTTACCCAAGTTGCACGGTTGCCTCTTTACGAGCGCTCTGATAAGGAAACAGACAAGAGAGTTAGACGACCACAAACCCTAATTACAATGTTACGTAGGGCGTAGCATTAGTTTGAAAACAGCCTGTTTATTGGACTGCCAGTACTACCTTCCTTAGCTGCTATATTTACATATGTTTCTGCTTGTATGTATGTATGTATGTATGACACTATGTATGTATGTATGTATGTATGTACGTATGTATGACAGTTGGGACCTTTTGTAAACCTAGCTTTAGTGTAAAGAATTTAGATTGATTTAGAAGTTGTACCAACTTTTAATAATAACAAAAAAATATATGACAGTATGTATGACAGTATGTATGTACGTATGTATGTATGTATGACAGTATGTATGTATGTATGTATGTATGTATGTATGTATGCATGTAGCAACAACATCTGCAACAACTACAATCATCACATGTCAGTCCTTCTTTTCGTTGTCTGACATGTGACTTAGTGTGTCGCTCAAAAGCAGGACTCATGTCTCACATGCGACACAAGAAACATTAAAGAGTCATCACTGAAATCAGTGGACATACCATCATCATGTATGCATGTATGTATGTATGACAGTATGTATGTATGTATAAAAAGAATCAAGCAGCTTGGAAAGACCTCGCTCGACAGCAACTATCACATCTCAGTGGACAATACAACATGGGCCATGCAGTTTTTGCCGCCTCAGGCTGGATGCCCGACCATCGCAACTACACCAAGCTTTCATCCTTTTATCGCCAACTTTACATGTCCTGGAGAAAACTTGACGGAGAACGAGATCTTACCCCTCCCAAGTATTATGAAGATGCTGCCGAAGAACCTCTGTGGGGAAACCACCTTATAAAAGACCAGTCCAATCGCCCCATACTTCAGCCTTCACTAGCTAGATGTCGCTTCTTCAACGTTAAAGATATATGGACCAAACAACTTCCAGATGCCAGAACGGTCGCGGCAAAATTTTACCCTCAAGTTTTACATGCCATTCCGCAATCTTGGACTAGCCTCCCCATCAAGAGCCCTCTTCCGAACATAGAATGCCACATTGACAGGCACGTCTCTGTTTCTTCAGCACAGCGATAAACCACTGCTACTGTCAGATGCGAATACACGTTTACTGTACCGATGTCTCTTATCTAAACACATAGACCGTCCACCGTGCCAGGAAAAATGGGAGGCCTCATATGGACCAATTACGGACAAACAATGGCTCTCACTATGGAATTTTCCTCAAAACATGACGCCTTTACAATGGGACATAGCATGGAAATTTCTGCACCGGGTTCTGCCAACTAACTCAGTCCTCTATACGGCTAAACTTGCCACAACACGTCAGTGTCCAGCGTGCCACCAGCCAGATGACACCATTGAACATGTATTCAATACTTGCCCGATATGGAAAGGACTCTTACGGCAAGCTTGTCTCTTATTGAGTAGGGTATCCTTAAATCCACCTACGGCCCTCCAGCCATTGGAGCTGATGAATGAAACTGGAAACCTAAGAACTTTCTTCGTCATTCTCATGACCACCTATTGGACAAAAAGAAAAAGTCTTCCTCCCGTTGGAATTATGAACAGTTTTAAGTGGCATCTACGTCGACATATACGAACTGTTTGTGCAAGAAAGTCGGACATATCTTTTTGGAAGCCTTTGGGACCTTTTGTAAACCTAGCTTTAGTGTAAAGAATTTAGATTGATTTAGAAGTTGTACCAACTTTTAATAAAAAATGTATGTATGACAGTATGTATGACAGTATGTATTGACATACATATACATACATACGTGTGTGTGTGTGTGTGTGTGTGTGTGTGTGTGTGTGAGTGTGTGTGTGTATGTCAATGTCTGTTCATCTCTATCTGTCTCTTTCCAATTGTCATCCGTATCTCGAATCACAAACGAACAACAATCCATTACTTTTCATCTCCTTTCTCTTTCAGCTGCATAAGATGACATCTCATCTTGCCCTCCAAAGAACCAAACCAAACATGTCCATTATGCAGCTGTCGCCCTCCGTAGTCACACAACGCAGTCGGACACGGTTGATCCGAACTAACCGTCAGTTCATTCTTCTTCAGACCTTTTTCAAGAAGAAGCCCAAGATTTAAACCAGAATCAGATGCATTTGACACTGAATCACTCGGTTCTACACAGAGACACGAGCATAATGATAAGCCTTTGGATAGAGTTGATTACAAGGTTAATATACCTTTCTTAGCTGATTTCTTTGCAGGGCTAGGAAACAAATTGACTTGAGTATTGGTTATAATGTATAGAGGCTTTGCTAATGGAGTTTTAGGTAAATATCACGACTGTGTGCTCAACGAAGGCAACCAATAGTCGAGTATGGAAATCAACATGATCAATTGTCTGTTCGTCTGTCCACATGGCTGTTCATGAATCTGTCAGTCTGTTTGTCTGTCTACTTGTCTGTCTGTCTACCTGTCTGTCTGTCTACCTTGTCTACCTGTCTGTCTGTCTACCTTGTCTACCTGTCTGTCTGTCTACCTGTCTGTCTGTCAACTCGTTCGTCTGTCTATCCACATGTTTATCTGTCTGTCTGTCTGTCTGTCAATAACCCTACCCATTCACCTCTCTGTCTGTCAATACTTGTTCGCTGACTGGTTGGCATTGTTTGTAACTTTTGTGGTTGTTATTGGTAAAGTTCAGTTGGTGTTCACATATAATACTCTGTTGGTCTGTTTGTCTGTCTGTCTGTCTGTCTGTCAAATACATATATTTCAAATCCAAACAAATTTCCATCTAGCTAAAAGCTAGTCTTTAAGTAAAGTTCCTCTGAATCAACAACAAACACTTAAGGCTACAACAGATGACCCCATAGGGGGGAGGGTCAGAATACATTTAACCACTTAGTTTAAACAAATTGATATTTGTCAAGGACACTGCAAGATTTTTGTCCAGCTGTCTGTCTGTCTGTCCTCTATGCGTCTGTCTGTTTTATGCAAACCAACAGTCAGTAGCTTGAGGTATAACAGTAAGATGTCATCAACAAACTTAATTGATTTGCTGTAAAGTAAATGCAACACCAAACAACAGCAACCACCACAACCACAATCTTCAATAAATTATCTCACCTTGTTGGAGATTGCATCACACGATTATGCTGCCGTTTTAGCGATGGCTGCATCTCAGGTGACGACATCATCTGCTCGCCTTTCAATTGATTGGATCTGAATCTGTGTTCAGCTAACAAAATGTCAAAGTCTTTCCTTCTACCAGGAACCGCACGCCTTAATCCCAAACCATGTGTCTACGAAATGAAAAACGTGGGTTGCTATGAATGCAAATGGTGAGTAACAATGTTTACCTTGCATGTCAGTGATCTGACACAATGCCTTTTCTGGTCTGACATCCAAACACCACAGTGTCTATTGGGGTCGAAGCCCAGAGTCTTTACTGCAACAACAGACGTGTTTATGTTCTCAATCAAGACATTAGCAGTATAGTATAGATGCATCTTCTAATATAGAAGATTGTTGATTGGAATGATGCATTTCTCAGTATATAAGAGTATTGTGTTGAATGGATGCAAGACTCAGTCCTATTACAGCATTAAAGAGATGCAGGTCTAATACATCATGAAAAGTTGTCTGTATGTCTGTCTGTCTGTCTGTCTGCTTGTGTGTCTGTCTGCTTGTGTGTCTGTCTGCCTGCCTAGACTCCTTAGTGCAGTCAGTATGAATACAAAATAATATTAAAATATTCTAACCTTTTTGCATGTTTGGTGGCGGTAAAGCTTGTTTCTTCTTCACATTAGAAATTGATCCTTTATGTCTACTATCTTGAACCTTTCCACTACTATAGACAGCATTATTATGTACAATGACGCGTGAGACCACGGGGCTCTTCATTCGAAGCTTCTCATTGCGATTCCCGGATTCTACCACAGTCACTTGTTCATCCACAATGAATCCCTTACTCTCTAGTTTGGCTAACGATGCGGCTGACCGCGACGAACCAACAGACCGATGACGAGTTGATTTTACTGAAACACGATCCAGCTGTTGTTTAACACGGAAACTTGGTGTTGGTTGCAAACGTGCAGGATGTGGATTCGAACAAACTTTGTTCATGTGCCGAACAGCTGGTAATGAACATAACATGAATACTTCTACACACACACACACACACGTACATGACCACACACACATGCACGCACGAGCACACACACACACACACACACACACACACACACACACACACACACATGGACACACACACATGCATGCGTGCACACACGTGCACACACACACACACACACACACACACACACACACAGACAACTCTTACTGTAGTGAGAATGAAATGCTTGTAGAAGAATGAGTCGATGGCAAACTTTACATTCTACTAGTTGCAGTGAATCACTGGCAGGATTCTTACCATAAATACCAATTTCTATAACAAAATCCATAAATTAGTTGATATCAAAACACCAACAATAACAATTACATTGTAGAATTACATAACAAGAACCACCCAACTCACTGACTGACTAATCTAGACAATGGATTTCTGGCATAACTAACAATCCCACGAGCATCATATTAGTCAAAAAACAAACTCTGTCACCGAGTCATAACTACAACACAAACGAAACTCAAAAATCTTTGAATCTAATACTAACACTCAGTTGTGATGACTAACGACATGTTTCTAACCTCCTGACAGTCAATGATAGAAGTGTTTGCAGACATATCTACATGACTGGTAAAGGTGAGATAGTTATTGTGTAGATGGTACTGGTAGGGAATCAATGGGCAACCCAAAAGTCCAGACAACTGACAGAAACAGGCAAGATCTAGAGTTGATGATCTCCAGATGTGTGAGTGCAAAATGACGTTTTAGAGCAACATCATACCTATTTATTGCCCCAAGCACCATTTATTGCACTAGCTGCAGTCGAATAGGACAAACAGTGGGAGGACAACGTGCCGGT